>NC_088866.1:53143865-53443865 GCF_032884065.1 Artemia franciscana | reverse complement strand
AATAACAGGAATATTCTGTTCCTTTCAGTTGAAAAACTTTGTCATATTTATTTTTTCATTGTTTTTTTAAATAATGCTAGAAAATCCTGCGCTCCCTTCGTGGAAATTTTCTTCCCCCATGACAAATTCCTCCGTGAAAAGTTCCCCCAACATATCCCCCTCTTCTCAACCCCTGCCCCCAACCAAATGAAAACGCCCCAGAAAACGTCTGTACACTTCCCAATAACCATTACTATATGTAAGCACTGGTCAGTGTTAGTAACTTGTAGCCCCTCCCACGGGGACTGTGGGGGAGTAGGTCATCCCAAACGGCACAGTTGTAAGGATTTTCGACTACGCTGAATAAAATGGCTATCTCAGAATTTTGATCCGGTGACTTTGGAAAAATAATTAGCGTGCGACGGGGGCCTAGGCACCCTCCGATTTTTTTGGTCACTTAAAAAAAGCACTAGAACTTTTCATTTCCGTTAGAATGAACCCTATCGCAACATTCTAGGACCACTGGGTCGATACGATCACCCCTGGAAAAAAAAAACAACAAAAAAAAACAAACAAATAAACATGCATCCGTGATCTGCCTTCTGACAAAAAATACAAAATTCCACATTTTTAAACAGTTCGTGGTAACGAACTGTAGTAAGGAGCGACTAGGCTCAATAGTAACCAAAACTCTAAAGAAATGGAATTTTGATACCAATAGTTATATCAAAAGAATGGCATTTTAATGCTGATTTAAATATATAAGTTTCATCAAGAATAGTCTTACCCATCAAAAATTACGAGCCTGAAAATATTTGTCTAATTTTAGAAAATAGGGGAAAACACCCCCTAAAAGTCATACGATCTTAACGAAAATCACACCATCAGATTCAGCGTATCAGAGAACCTAGTTGTAGAAGTTTCAAGCCCCAATCCATAAAAATGTGGAATTTCGCATTTTGTGCCAGAAGACAAATCACGGATGCGTGTTTATTTGTTTTTTTTTTTCCAGGGGTGATGGGAAATTGGAGGGCACCTAGGCCCCCTCCCACGGTCATTTTTCCCCAAAGTTACCGGATCAAAATTCTGAGATAGCCATTTTATTCACCATAGTCGAAAAACCCAATAACTATGTCTTTGGGGACGACTTACTCCCCCGCAGTCCCCGTTGGAGGGGCTGCAAGTTACAATCTTTGACCTGTGTGTACATATAGTAATGGTTACTAAGAAGTGTACAGACGTTTTCAGGGGGATTTTTTTTGGTTTGGGGGGATATTTGAGGGGAGAGGGTTACCGGGGAGGATTTTTCCATGAGGAACTTCTCATGGGGGAAGAGACTTTCAATGGAGGGGGCGCAGGATTTTCTAGCATTATTTAAAAAAAAAAACAATGAAAAAATAAACATGAAAAGTTTTTTTTCTACTGAAAGTGAGAAGCAGCATTAAAACTTAAAACGAACAGAAATTATTACGCATATGAGGGGTCTACCTCCTCGTAATACCTCGCTCTTTACGCTAAAGCATTTTTAGTAATTTCAACTATTTATTCTACGGCCTTTGTGATTCAGGGGTCATTCTTAAGGAATTGGGACAAAATTTAAGCTTTAGTATCAAGAGCGAGGTATCAACGAGGGGTGAGCCCCCTCATATACGCAATAAAAATATACGAATATTGAAGTTCGCTATGTAATTTAATTCGTAAGTTACGTATATTTTTTACTTACGAAGACGTTCGTAAAAATAATAAGTAAATGTTGCCTTTTTAAGTAATCAAAAATAGGAGGGCAACTAGGCCTCCTCCCTCGCTCCTTTTTTCTCAAAATCTTCCGATGAAAACTGTGAAAAAGCCATTTAGCCTAAAAAAATTAATATACAAATTTCGTTTTAATTATTTATATGTGGAGAGCCAAGATCAAACCATGCATTAATTCAAAGACGTCCAGAAATTAAACAAAAAAAAACAAGTTTTTTTTAAATGAAAGTAAGGAGCGACATTAAAACTAAAAACGAACAGAAATTACCCCGTATATGAAAGGGGCTTTTCTTCCTCAACGCCCGGTCTTTACGCTAAAGCTTGAATCTTTCTCTTAACTCTACATTTTAAAACAGTAAAAAACTTTAGCGTAAAAAGCTGGGCGTTGAAGAGAAAAAGCCCCTTTCATACACGGAGTAATTTTTGATCGTTTTAAGTTTTAATGTCGCTCCTTACTTTCACTTAAAAAAACTTGTTTTGTTTTTTTTGTTTAATTGTAGATAGGAGATTGAAACCACAGTAGGATTCTCTGATACGCTGAATCTGGTGGTATAAATTTCGTTAAGGTTCTATGATTTTTACGGGTTGTTTCCTCCTCACCTGTGCTTCCAAACTTAAGTCTCTAGATCGCGCGCGAAAAATGCAGGATCAAAAATCCATCGGCAATCCAAGTTTCTACCACCAGTCACGATCCGGTAGGGCAACGGGGAAGAAGCTACTGGGTTCTGCCCCGCCTCAAGGTTTGTCGCTTGACCTAAATCTCTTGACTTGTCTAGTTCTTCAGCGTACCGCATTATTAGGTATTTTGGATATTTACATCTACCAAGCTCCAAATACTTTTTACAAAGGCGCTGTCTATGTGTGGTAACACTTTTAAGATGTATACCTTGCTTTGATTTAATTTTCCCCGTGATTTCGGCCTTGTGTGCACAACTTTACTGAAGGCTCCTGACTATTTCTCATTTCTAGGTTTCTTCATTGCATTGAAATAATTTATGGAAATTTCACACTCTATTAACAAGCAGCTGAGTATACCAGCTTGTCATTTTGGTCTCTTGGGGGTATTATCGGTGATCTGAAACGATTCTTTCTGGCAACCGACTTGTAAAAATTTCAGGTAGCTGAAAATATTTAACTCAACCATGTAAGGATCCTTGCCTCACAGAGGTCGGGGGAGCATGACGGTCCCAAGTCCGCAAATGAGGAGGGTTGGGCTGTGGGCTTGCAACCCACACCCGGGACCTTGAGGGGCAACCCTCAGGGGAAAAACAACTGCAACTGAAACGTCTACAACAGCCTCGGATACATCACCTCCCCAGATAACGACCCCTGCATGCCCCCGGAACCGATTTTTGACTACGAAACAGAATCTAAAGATGGGTTTTTGGAACGTGAGAACGATGAACCAGTTATCCAAGACAGAGCAAGTCCTTAAAGAGATGAGACAATACCTCATCGATATACTCGTTCTCAGTGAAATAAGGTGGACTGGAAATGGATTAGAGAAGTTCAGTGATGGATATGTCATGGCATTTAGTGGTCACCCTTCCGTCCACCGTGCTGGTGTAGGACTTCTGATGTCGCCACTTGCACACAAAGCAATGACAAACTGGAACCCAGTTAACGAACGTATAATGACAGCTCGCTTCGTATCAAATCACACAAAAATGACCATCATCGCATGCTACGCTCCAACAAACGAAGCTGATGAAGAGGAAAAAGATGCTTTCTATAACATGCTAAACTCGGTCACCAAAGACGTTCCCAGGCATGATGTACTCTGCGTGGTTGGCGATCTAAATGCTAAAGTTGGTGCAGACCGCCAGTACTGCCCTGAAGTTCTGGGCCCACATGGCATGGGAGAGATAAATGAGAATGGCACACTGCTAATCGATTATGCACTAAGCAACGATTTGATAATAGGTGGTAGTATGTTCGACCATAAAACAATTCACAAGTACACATGGGTGTCCCCCGACGGCCGAACGAAGAATCAAATCGACCATTTCCTCATGTCAAGACGTTGGAGAAGTAGCCTGTGTGACGTGAGGGGTTTTCGAGGAGCGGATGTTAATTCAGATCACATCCTGATGATAGCCGAAGTAAGAATCAAACTGAAAGCTCAGAAGCGGAAAACTAACACTGCAACACATAAACAATTTGACACCGATAAGCTGAAAGATCCTGACATCCGCAAAAACTTCTGCATATCTCTACATAACAGATTTGAAGCGTTAAATCTGCTCGACGAAACCAATGACTTTGATGTTGAGAATACATGGACCTCAGTCAAGAGTGTGTACCATGACGTTGCGAAGGCCAACCTTGGCTTCAAGAAAAGAAAGAAAGAAGAATTGATATCGGATGACACATGGAAATACATCAGTAAACGCAAGGAAACCCGAACGCTTATCCTGAATACATCAAGCCCAGAGCAAAAAGCCCAATTACAGCTCCGCTACAAAGAAGAGGATAAAGCAGTGAAAAGAAGTGCCAGGAAAGACAAGAGAATTGCCATTGAGAGAAAAGCAGCCTTTGCAGAAGAAGCTGCAAAGAAAGGAGACTCAAAACTGGTTTATCGACTAACAAACGAGATAGTTGGAAAGAAAACAGATCGTACATCCCTTGTAAAAGATGAAAATGGAGACGTTATTTCGGATCCACAGAAAGCTGACGAGAGATGGGCCTCACATTTCGAGAAAGTCTTAAATAGGCCCAGACCTGATGATCCAGAAGCAGTACCGGATAAGCCATTTTTACAAATTGACGTAAGTGCTGACCCACCCAGCACGGTAGAAGTGACGACAGCTGTGAAAAAGCTGAAAAATGGACGTGCACCTGGAGTCGATGGGATCACGGCAGAGATGCTGAAAGCGTCCCTTCGAGCCTGCATGTTCGTATGGACGGCTCTTCTAGTGGCCATCTGGAACAACGAAAAAGTCCCAAAAGATTGGACCAGAGGTATACTGGTCAAACTCTTCAAGAAAGGCGATGCACAAATTTGTGACAATTGGAGGGGCATCAATTTGACGTCTGTGCCTAGTAAAATACTAGCCTCAGTAATACTACAACGCCTAAGAGCAGCCCTGGACTCACATCTCAGGGAAGAGCAGCATGGGTTCCGACCTGGTAGGTCTTGCTCTGATCTTATTTTCATTCTTAGACTGATGGTGGAAGAGTCCAGAGAATGGAACAAAAAGCTGTACCTGCTCTTCATTGATTTTGAAAAGGCGTTCGATTCTGTTGACCGAGACACTTTATGGAAGATTTTGAAATATTACGGAGTACCTGATAAACTAGTCAAAATGATAATCGCACTATATGAGGATAGTGAATGCTGTGTACGCACAGAAGATGGGAACACGCGTTTCTTCAAGATAATGTCTGGCGTCAAACAAGGGTGTGTCCTATCCCCGTTTCTGTTTGTCATTGTAATGGACTATATTCTACGGCAGTCTTCAGGCATTGGAGTGAAGATTAGCAGCCGACTGATCTCCGATCTGGACTTCGCAGATGACGTTGTTCTTCTTGAAGAAGCGAAACTGCGACTGCAGCTGCTACTCGACGCCATAGACGAAAAGGCCGAGAAAATGGGACTTGCAGTAAATGTCAGTAAAACAAAGAGTATGGCCACATCTGACTCCCCACTCATATTAAAATGCAAAAATAAAACTATTGAGCAGGTCAAGGAATTTAAATATCTTGGGAGTTGGATCGAATACGATGGTGAAATAGCCAACGAAATCAAGAGGAAAATTGGACAAGCGACATCGGCTTTTAGCAAGTTAAAACCAGTCTGGCGCAGTAGTAAATACTCTATGCGCTTGAAGCTCCGCCTCCTGAATAGCAATGTGATGTCCATCCTCCTCTATGCTAGTGAATGCTGGAAACTAAACACCCAGCTAGAGAAACGTGTCCTAGCCTTTGAAAACATGTGCCTTAGGAGAATCTTGAACATATCGTGGCAGGAAAAGGTCACCAGCATAGAAGTTCGCCGGCGAACCGGTCAGCCATTAGTTACTGAACTTCTGAAACGTAGGAGATGGACATACCTTGGCCACGTCCTCCGTATGCCAGAGGATCGACTCCCGAATACAGTATATGATTGGCGTCCCGAGGGGAGGCGAAAAAGAGGTCGACCAAGACACACCTTACGACGACAGTACGACCGAGACCTGAGAAATGCGGAGTTGTCTCTTCAACCACAGTGGGAGGACGTCATGGCTGCAGCTCAGCTCCGAGATGTCTGGCGAGGTTTCGTAGACGCCCTATGAGCCACCCCTGGCTCTGGAGGATCTAAGGTCTAAGGAAAATATTCTATGGGACTGTTAGAAAACGGGAAAAAAAAATCGAAAAATGGTTCCAATCATCTTACAGGTTATTGTCTTCTGCTCATGATAGTACCGATTTTGTTCTAAAAGCAATATCCTTTATCGAGTACACTTGTGAAAAAGACCTAGACATTTTCTAAGATTTCTAAGCAATTAGAGGAAATAGAGAAAAATCCTTTCAAACATTTTGTAGCATCTTCAAGAAGCTATGGCCTGATATTAAAAGCGGCATCTTCCGCCAATGAATACTTGAGTACTTTTTAAATATAAATTTTCAATTTAACATGGGATTTTCGAGTTCCATCAGTTCACTTAATCACGGCCTTAATACCTAATTACATTTTTATGAACAAGGTCAATCCTATTTTAAATTAAATAAAAAAAACAAGTTTTTTTTTAACGGAAAGTAAGGAGCGACATTAAAACTTAAAACGAACAGAAATTACTTCGTATACGAAAAGGGCTTCTTCCTCATCAACGCCCCGTTCTTTAAGCTAAAGTTTGATTCTTTCTCTTAACTCTACTTTTTAAAACGGTAAAAAACATTAGCGTGAAGAGCGGGGCGTTGATGAGGAAGCAGCTCCTTTCATATACGAAGTAATTTCTGTTCGTTTTAAGTTTTAATGTCTCTCCTTACTTTCCGTTAAAAAAACTTGTTTTTTTATTTAATTTCTGAACGTTTTTGAATCAATACATGTTTTGATTTTGGCTCTCTGCTGATGAATAATTTGGTCTAGTCACCCTCCAATTTTTTGGTTACTTAAAAAGGCAACTAGAACTTTTAATTTTTTACGAATGTTTTTATTAGTAAAAGATATACGTAACTTACAAATTAGCTTACGTAACGAACTTCTGTATTCTCATGTTTTTATTACGTCTATGAAGGGGTTCACCCCCTCGTCAGTGCCTCGCTCTTTACACTAAAGCTTGAATTTCGCCCCAATTTCTTAAGAATGACCCCTGAATCACAAAAGCCATAGAATAAATAGTTGAAATTACTAAAAATGCTCTAGCGTAAAGAGCAAGGTATTAAGAGGAGGTGAGCCCATCGTATGCGTAATAATTTCTGTTTGTTTTAAGTTTTAATGCTTTTTTTTTCAGTTGAAAAAAACTTTTTCATATTTATTTTTTCTTTTTTTTAATAATGCTAGAAAATCCTGCGCTCCTTTCATGAAACTTTTCTTCCCCTATGACAAATCCCTCCAAGGAAAGTTCCCCCAACATATCCTGCTCTTCTCAACCCCCCCCCCTCACCTAAAAATCCCCCAGAAAACGTCTGTACAGTTCCAAATAACCATTACTATAGGTAAGCACTGGTCAAAGTTTATAACTTGTGGCCCCCCCCCCATGGGAACTATAGGGGAGTAAGTCGTCTCCAAAGACATAGTTATAAGGTTTTTTGACAACACTGAATAAAATGGCTAGCTCAGAATTTTGATCCGGTGACTTTGGGAAAATAATTAGCGTGGGAGGGGGCCTAGGTGCCCTCCAATTTTTTTGGTCACTTAAAAAGGGAGCTAGAACTTCACATTTCCGTTAGAATGAGCCCTCTCGCAAAATTCTAGGACCATTGGGTCGATACAATCACCCCTGGGAAAAAAAAAAAAAAAAAAAACAGAAAAACAAAAAAATAAACACGCATCCATGATCTGCCTACTGGCAAAAAATACGAAATTCCACATTTTTGTAGATAGGAGCTTGAAACTTCTAAAATAGGGTTCTCCGATACGCTGAATCTGATGGTGTGATTTTCGTTAAGATTCTATGACTTTTAGGGGTTGTTTCCCTTTATTTTCTAAAATAAGGCAAATTTTCTTAGGCTCGTAAGTTTTGATGGGTAAGATTAAAACTGATGAAACTTATATATTTAAAATCAGCATTAAAATGTGATTCTTTTGATGTAGCTATTGGTATCAAAACTCTATTTTGTAGAGTTTTGGTTACTATTGAGCCGGGTACAAACTACAGTTTGTTACCACGAACTGTTTGACACAGCCATCTTATGCATTTGCAAATTTGTATATATTAAAAAGCTAAAAAAATTAAAAAATTCAAGCATGTCCATGTTATTCAAAGTGTAATATCAAATTTATCCTTTATGTTAGGATACAAGACCAACTCAATATTTGAAATAAGAATGCCTTCCTTCCCTGCTTATGAGCATTATTTAAAATCAAGGAAAATAAGGCTTAATCTTAAAAAGAAAAAAAAAATTAAAATTGACTTAATATTTAGATCAGATTCTTAATAACCACTATGCTAAGGTCCACAGTTCTACAGAAAGTGGCTCTTAAACCAACCTGAAATTCAAATCAAAAGTTAAGACACAACTTAATAAATTTATGAACTAGCAAATTAATAGTAAGATTTTCTTGTAACACAGACAAGTTTGACTCCTTTAAATATTATATACGACAGGCTAACATATAAGAAACATACAACTTGATTTCTTATTTAATTATTTTTCCAATAATATTATTTTATTCTTGTCTTTCCAAATATTATTACTACTGTTGCAAATGTGTTGCAGTCCTCCTCCCTAAAGCCTGGATCTAGTCATATGCTAGAAACAAAAGCTTGCCAATTTTTTTGCATTATTTTTTCTTGTAAATTTTTGCCATCAACAGATGGCTCACAGTGCCAATTTGAAAAAAAAGAACAATGACAGTAAACTTTTGTATATACCCTTGGGCTATATCTTGGCATTATAGGAGGGAGATGAAATTCTGATGATCATTATTCTTTGGAAAGAGCACTGAATAAAGAACAAATGGAGTATTTTTTTTTTGTATATACCAGAGGAAAGTATTACTAGATTAATTCGCTAGGTTATCCAAAAGATAAACATTTCAGTCAATTTTTATTCAGTGCTCTTTCCACAATTACTACTGACACAATAGTTCCCCACAGCCCATCCCAGGATTCAGCCCTAGGATGCATACAACAGTTGTCTTATTTTGTTGGTTAGTATTATTTTTTATACATGTTTGTCATCAACGTGGTCAAGAAAAGGAAGCTTGCACCAACATTACTTTTACCAACTGTTTTTAAAATTATGCTAACTTAAGGAAAATTTAAAAAATCACAAAAACTTCTACTCCTTTCCAAGTACTAAAGGAAAAAATACTGTTTTTATCCTAAAATTCAGATTGAGTTGGGTTTTTTCTGCTTTAGGCTTTAAGAACATAATTCCAATGATTTTCTTGATGCTTTTTATAAAAGGGTTCATTTTCAGATGCCAGGAACACACCAACAGCAAAGAGACAAGAGTGAGCAGAAAATTAAAGATTACTTTCCTTCCACAAAAATGATGGGAAACAAACAGAAGATGGTAGAATAACTTCAGCATGGTGCAGAACAATTTCATAATGGGCATTAAGTGGTTTTAATTTGCTAAAAATTACTCATGTCTCTCTTTTACTGTGGCACAATAATGTATCTTGAACCAGCAGCAATTTTTTTTTTTTAATGATGATGAAATTACTGACTTTTTAGGGTTTTCTTTAGTTTACATTAACTTATGTTTATTGCTCTTCCAAGTTTATTTTATTGTTCTCTTTTTTACGTATGTTTTTCTTTTTTAGTTTACATTCACTACTTTTCAGCAGTTTATGTTTATTGTTATTTTACAATTTGTGACTTAAATGTGTACAATATACACTTCACTAGTAAATAAAACATTTCTGATAGCATCAAATGCCTAGTCTATAACCTATTCTTCCAGACAAAAAGTATTTTAGGTAATGGGCCAAGTAGAAAACAACAAAGTAACACTTTAGGGGTCCTTTTAAAGGCTCAAACAGGAATTTACAAAGGTTTCTTTTTTAATAAATTTAATGTTGAAAAATCATACAATTTGATATATTGCTTTTTTCACATTTATATTATTTTATTTTCATTTTTTTTATATTCTGGACTTTCATAGTGTGTTGCCTATACCTATAGGTGTAGCTTATCCTTCCTGTCAGTCTCCATGTTCATACTACCCATCACCCAAAAACCAACAGATCTGTAACAAATATTTTCTTGTCACAATAATGAGAATTTTAAAACAATGGAACTTCTCAGTCAGTGACAGGAAGGGAAGTTTCCTGCAACACACTCATATGTCAGCAAATAAAGCAATTCTATTTATTTATCATTTTAAGTGACTTGTTAGAGAATCATGCAAGAGATACATATTCTTCATAGATCAAATGTGGATAGGACACCCTTCTTCAGTTGGGTGCTGGAGTTTTCGATTTAACACCAAGAGCCCATGGAGGCAAGGATATTGTCATCAAAATAGACAGAATATAACAGAAGGAGGCCTTTCAGCCAAGTCTGGGTACCATGAGGGATTGAAAGAGTCTTCTAAAACAAAACTCATAATCTCTCTCTTAGAAGGTAGTAAGACACTGAGAAGGGACAGAGAAACTCTAATCCTTTTCATACAGAGAAATATAGGTCATGTTCAACAATTATGATTGGCTGCAGGAGAGCATATTCTAGTCAATTAGAACTCAGCTACAATTACCACCAAATAAACAACTCTGAAAACTTTGTTGACCTTAGTATGCAAACATCCATATACAATGTATTGAAAGGCTATGTTGGTTGTTGAAAAAAAAAGAGCTACATGAAACAGTAGATCGTTAGATCCTGCTTCCCAAAATCGACAAGCCTGAAAAACACCTTCACCATTCTCTTGTCCAAGCTGCTTAGTTATATCTGCTTGGGTCAGAAACCACACCTCACAAAGCCATGGAGATTGATAAGAAGACTTTAATTTCAAAAATGTCATTAAAAACCCCAAAGGGCCGAATTCACATTTTGGAGTCATAAAACCAAAAAAAAAACAACCATAAATGAAGGAAATAACTAAAACACTGGCAAAAAAGGCCAAAAACAACAATACCAGAATGGTATGACCATTCATTAGTGAAAAATATTAATTAGCAAAATGTGAGAAAGCTAAAAGGGTAAAAAATAAGTGAAACAAGATATATGTTCAAAAGGTTTAAAAGAGAACATATAAAAGGGGGGGGGGGTACAAAAGAATCAAACAAACATAAAACTTGGGTATCGCCTGAACCAAACAAAAAGAGGAAAACTAGCAGTCTATTTTATCAGTAATGAAGGGAACAAAGGTTTTTTTTTCAAACCTGGAGGTAAAGCAATGGATGGGGGACAAGATAGGAGCATTTTCAGAAACAGTATGTGGTAGGCAGTGTCTGCGTGGGGAGTGTCTTTTGAGGAAAATTTTTTCTATGCAAAGGTTTATTATTGCATTTTTTTAGTTTCAACTTGGCCTTTTTTTGAAGGAGCAAATATGGTACCCTAGCTTCTTTAAAAACTATTCTCAGGGCTCTTTATTGAATGAATTCAATTTTTCTGATTCATTGTGGGAGATACTAAACCAGACAAGCATATTCAAGATACAGGCAGACAAAGGAAGTATAGACCCTTAAATAATGGGACAGGCGATGTTAAATTTGTTCAAGAGCTTAAGGAGAGATATGGATGCATTAGCTCTATGGGCAATATCTTTAATGTGGATATGCCACTTTAAATTAAAGGAAATTGTAACCTCAGGTAATTCAATGGAATACAGAAAAATATCTGGGGGGATAGTGTTGAGGAAAAAGGGTGAGCTTTTAAGGAAACACATTGGCATTATCATATATTTAGAAAAGTTGACTCTCATGTCTAAGTTTGCAGCATCATATATCATTGAGGATACTCACAAGGTTGCTTAGTAATGTTTGGTAGCAGGTTTCAACAACCATTAGGTCATCCACAAATTTCCATCAGCAGGAAATTCCTTAACAATGCTATTTATTAAAACAGAAAAAAGGAGGGGACCTAGGAGAGAACCTTGTGGTACTCCATTGTGGACAGGGAGGGGAGAGGATGACTATAATATTTGACTACTTGTGATCTATTTGATGAAAAGGAGACAACCAATTTAACCAGGAAATAATCAATACTGAAATCAGTTACAAGTTTAAAGGTCAATGGAAACTAAATTTAGCCAGCAATTAGGTTTTTTGAGAATTTCTGAATTGAATTGATAGGAAAAACAAAGGGAATGGGATGTATAAATAGATTTGAGGTTAATCTCATTGAAAAGAACAGACAAAAGCTTTGAAAGGAAGTCACTGAAAGCACGAAGAGGAAAAAGGCTATTTAAAGGACAGACATTTATTTTTTGTAGTTTCCCAATTCTTCTTTTGATCTCAGACAGAGATATAGAAAGGAATGCAGGTGGAAGATCATCAGTAGGTAATTGATAAGATAATGCTAGAAGGCTCTGGATGACGGAAGCAAGGAACTGTTTTAGGATTATTAGTCATAACTTCTAGAGATTCAGGTAAGTTGAAATCAAGTGGGTCTATACTCCTGCCACAAAACTTTTTTGCCTTAGAATACCAATTTTTTTGTTTTATTGGTAAACAATTCGTTGACCTTATTCTTGTAGTAGGATCTGGCAGGTTTACATATTTCTTTTTTAATTGCTTTTCTTAATCTATTAGCTTCATCCAATTTACCATTTCTTAAAAGATTCAATTTTTTTCTAATTAGTGCTTTTATGGGTTGATTAATGAATGGTTTGTCACTGGTGCAGTTCTTAAATCTGTTTTTCTGGGTAAGAAATTTGATGTTTATCATTTAGGTTTTTGTAAAAGGTAGTAATTTTTTTCATCAAGATTATCATTGATAGGGTACCATAGAGAATAAAGCGCAAAAGATGGCGGAAAAGTTTTCTGGTGATAAGGGAAGAAGTCAAATTAGGATGTTTTTTTTTAGGGAGAGGGGTGGTAAGGCAAGTAGATGCTGTGAAAGGGATGTATGTGGAGGGTGTCTGAAAAGGGAGGGGCAGGTTTATTTCAGGAAAAGGCAGATGGAGGCCAGAACTAGTTATCAAATTCCTGAACATACAGAGAGGATCTAAGTCTATGGGATGTGGATTTTTGGGAGGGATATGAGTAAAGGGAGAATTGGGCATAGCTCAAATTGGGTAAAATGATCTGAGGCGTTGTGTCAACTGGACATGCATAAGTACCTGTGACAGAGGAGATTTTTCTTGGATGGATTCCTGGGGTGTGCTACTCTGCAGGGGGATAATAATAGAAGTCAACTGGAACAAAACCCAAGGGAGGAGGGGATTGCAAATGCTTTGGTGTCATCCAAAAAAAGATTAAATTTCAAACCTACCCTCTGGCAATACATGAGCAAAACAACACTAATTGTCAATACAAGCAAAAACTGGACAAAGGTCAACATGATCAAAACTGCACTTATTGGACTACAAACTACTACTACTACTAATAACTCACTGCAGCACCAAGCCGCCTGAGGCCAACACAGCTACGCACGCTCCTCCTCCAACCTAATCTATTTAAAGCCTCCCTCTTTACACCCTCCCAGGAAGTTCCCATTTCCTTTAAATCCTTATTTATGACATCCTCCCAACCCAGACAAGGACGACCTGCTTTCCGTGTAGCCCCAGACGGTTGGCCAAAAAGGACAATGTTCGGTAATCTGTCATCCTTCATCCGTAGAACGTGGCCTAGCCATCTCAACCTTTCTTTCATTATAGCCCCAGAAAGCGGGATTGAACCACACTTTTCGTACAACCTACTGTTTGAAATACGGTCAGTCAGCCGGGTACCCAGAACAATCTGTAGGCAATTTCTCTGGAAAACATCTAGTAAATTTTCATCTGCTTTTCGGAGTGTCCATATTTCAGAGCCATATTTGACCACTGTCATCACTGTAGCTTCCAATATTCTAATCTTGGTTTGTAGGCTTATCTTTCTATTCTTCCAAACTTTTTTTAACTGGGAAAAAACACCCTGAGCTTTAGCTATTCTACTTTTAACATCTTCACTGCTCCCACCATCTTTACTAATAATACTACCAAGGTAACTGAAGCTCCCAACCTGATCAATCTTTTCGTTACCTAAGGTCACCTGTTCATCTTCACTTATTCCTAACCTTAGTGACTTAGTCTTCTTAACATTAATTTTCAAGCCTATTTTAGCACCCTGAACTCGTAAAACCTCTAAAAATTCATTCATTTTGCTCACACTTTCATCTAATATGCTTAAATCATCAGCATAATCTAAGTCCAGGAGCGTTCTTCCTCCCCATTTGATTCCATGGTCTCCAATTGCCTTTCCTGTGCTCCTTAAGACGAAGTCCATCAAAATGATCCATATAAAGGGGGATAGAACACAACCCTGCTTAACTCCTGAATTAATACAAAACCAGTTGCTAACCTCATTTCCTACCTTAACCGCAGCAGTATTATTCTCGTACATAGCGCAAATCACTTTAATGTATTTTTCTGGTATACCATATAACGATAAGACCTTTGTTAACGCTGTTCTATCAACAGAATCGAAAGCTTGCTCATAATCGATAAAACTAAGGACCAAAGGTGTTTGACAACAAAGGGACTTCTCAATTATTAACCTAAGAGTGAAAACATGGTCGACACATCCTCTACCTTTTCTAAAACCGCATTGTTCTTCCCTTAAAACTTTGTCTACAGCATGTCTCAGTCTAAAAAGTATCATATTACTCAGTAATTTGCTACCTACAGAGACCAGACTAATGCCTCGATAATTCCGACATTCACTCTTGTCACCTTTCTTATACAGTGGTTTAATTAAGGTTTTCCTAAAATCATTGGGTACTTCCCCTTTTTCAAAAATCATGTTCATAATCTTCAGTAGCTTATTCCTAACCTCAGAGCCACCATATTTAAGGAACTCATTAATCATACTATCAGCACCTGGAGCCTTATTATTTTTTAATCCTTCTAGTACTGTTGCTAATTCTTCCTCACTAAACAAATCTTCCTTCACATCCAAGGTATCACAAACTTTTTCATTTTCATCTATATCTTTTCCTGCAACTGTATCTCGGTTTAGCACATTCTCAAAATGTTCCACCCATCTTTCTTTAACTTTTTCCTTATCACTAATTGTGGCCCCATTTCTATCTTTAACTGGGACTAGTCCGGATCGGCTACTCCCTTTCAATTTATTAACATGCCAGTATAATATTTTACTATTATGCCGTCTAGCCGCATCTTCCAGATCCTCAGCAATTTTATCCATCGCCTCCATTTCACATCTCCTTAGTTCATATTTTAATGCTTTCTCCACTTTCTTTACATTTCTTTTGTTTTCATACAACCTATCGCTCAGATAATTCTTATACAAACCCCTTCTACTCTCTATTAAACCTAAAGCTTTTTCACTAATATTCCTAGTTGCTGTCTTAGCACTCTTCCCTAGGACACCATCAGCAACTTCACAAATTGTTTTTCTGAAATTATTCCATCCATCTTCCACATTGTCAAATTTTAAACCCTCAAGTTTAGTACTCAACTGTTCCTGGAATTTTTTTCTCAAATTTTCATCCTGAAGTCTACCAACATCATAACTTTCCAGGAGGGAGTTACTCTTCCGAAATTTCAGCTTTAAATTAACCTTAGACACTACTAGATGGTGATCTTTACTTTTAACATCAATAACAGCACTCCTATACACCCTAGTATCTAAAATAAAATTACAACAAATATGTAAAAACTCTCACTGCTTATGAAACTTACAGAGACCATGATTAAAATGGTTACATATAATATTTTTTTCCTCTTATTCTTGCATTTTATTTTTTGAAGGTTTCTCAAAAGCAATTACTATATCATCATCACCATACAATTTAGCATTGACTTTGTTAGACCTTAAAATAGCAGTCATTATCACCTTTTAATGCTGACATGCAACTGGAAGCCATTAAGCTACTAGTATGTACAGTAACTTGATCAGCTACCATGATAAAAGACAATATGTCAGTGGGGTTAAATCTATTCACAAAATAATTTATTCAGCTTCAATATTTTTGTCTTGGTCCATGGCATTGCTTATAACCTGGTTTGGCACTAGTTTGACTGCGCTTGACCTCTCAAATAAACTTGGAAAGGCCAGATTAGCATTTTCTAATTTTCCTTGAAAGGAAGAGGAATTGTTGGAGATATTTAAGATGTCCAGATGGGGTGGAATATGATTGCTTGGTATTGCAAATAGGGGGTCAAAAATATTTGTTGAAATAAACTGTAATGTCTTTTCTAGTCTGTCTTTTAATTTCAAAACCACAACATACTCTGGTTTAGGAATTTCAAGATTAATTGGGCAGATTTCTGACTGGCAATTAAGATCTTTAACACAAGGATTTGAAGATGTTGTTATCACTGGCAACACATAAGAAGGGTTTAATCTTAACATAAACCTCACATGAGCAGGTGTTTAATTTTCCATTGGTAGTGTCAAGAGTAGAGGATGGGTTGACTGTAAAAACAGCAGTGCCCTAAATCTGACAAGAAACTTCACAAGGGGAGATGTCACTTCATACTAGAGGCAGGGAGAAACTGGAATCAACTTCTGCAAAAGGGAGGCAATAGTGATTTAAGCTCCTTTAGGATATTAAGCACCCTAGATCTTGAATTTGGACAACAGGGATGCAAGGTGAAGGTAAAACAGGTGAGTTTAAAGAATTTACTTGTATGGATGAAATTTTCTTAAAGGAGCAGTCAGGACAACACCAGATCTTACTGCAATTAGCTGTATCAATTTTGGCACAATTTTCTGCTTTTGCATAGAATGAGTAATTGTACCTCCACATTTTGCAGAGTTTGAAAAGACTCTCAGCCTACATTTCCAACAGATAATTCTCTGTCTAACCTTCTTTTTATAAGAGGTTAACAGTCCAAAAGAAAAACTAGGTTCACCAGGTAAAAACCAAGATATTCACAGATTGGATGCTAGATGAGGACTGAAAGATTAAAGCTGTCCAAGATGACAACAATTCAGACAGGGAGGACCTTAGTGATATATTCCCTTTTTATTTAATGCATTCATTTTTTTTCTTTTAAGGTTGCTTTATCTAAGTTTGTTTTCTATTATTTTTGTAGAAGGAAACTAGCCTGTAGTTTTTGACCCCCTTTTTCTATTTGGTATCATAATATTACTACAAAGTTTAGTTTTTGAAAACCCATCCTTTAATTCAGATGCCAGGAAAACATTTGAAATTTTAGAATAAGATTTAGCCTATAAATTATTGATTTTCTTAGATTAGCTCATTACAAATTTACAACTTTGGAATATATTATTTTCAAATGATTGATCAACAATTAAAGAATAGGTTAATAACTTATCCTATTTATAGTGGCAAAAACTATAGAAAAGAAGGCCTCTTTGAGGTCCTATAAGGGTTCAAAACAGAATTGGTAAAATAAGTGATTTGTATATTTGGAAAGAGCATAAAAAGATGCCTCAAGTAATGTTTTTCCTTTCTACCAACCTAAGTAGTGGGGAACTGAAAACATACAGTAGATTTTCAGATTGTAACTTACTCTTGCTATAGCAAAGAGATAGGCATACCTTTAGAATCAGAATTTTTTCCTGAATCTATATATAAAATTCATGTGCAATGAAAATTAACTTTATTCTCACCACTCTTTAAACATTTACCATTAAATTGTATATTTCAATGAATTTTCTATTATTTTGATAAACTGTTGCCTTAATTTAAAAAAATGGGTAAAATTCTAGTTGATTGACTTCTTGCTATCTCAGAAAGGGTTTAGGTAAGGAAAATGAAACTTTCAGGGATAGGTCTACAGGCTAAAGTATGTCCCAGGAAGGTATTTTAAAGTACCCACCTCTACTCCTTCTCCCTCTAGAGGGCCTTGAAATTTGCCTACATGACAGGTCTATACCTATTGAAATTTTGACAAAACAACATTTTACATTAATTTTCAGTTACTAGTTCCCCTTTCTCTGCCTTTAGTTCTGAAAATGCAATTCCTGTTGTTTGAGTGGAATTTGGAGCTGCATCAGTGTTTTTTGTTTTTTTTTGTTTTTTTTTCAAAATTTAGGAAATGTATTTGCATATTTTTAAAACCTTATAAAATGGAATTGAGCAAAGTTATGAAGCTGAAAATAATTTTGTTGTACTTCAATTAAGCAGAAGATCTATTTTGCTAGGTTTCACTTTTATAACACTCATATTTTTAAAGGTCATCAAAGGTCAGGGCCCTCTAGAGGGAGAAGGAGTGGAAGTAGTTGCTTCAAAATACCTTCCTGGGACATACTTTAGTCTGTAAATTCATACCTGAAAGTTCCATTTTCCTAACCTAAACCCTTTCTGAGATAGCAAGAAGTCAATCCACTAGAATTTTATCAAAAAATGTGTGATTTATAGAGACTTTAGTAGGCTACATAAACACAACTCAGAGTATATATTGGTATATTATGGTGGGCTGGGGGTTAAATTAATTCCAATGTAAACAAATTTTATATTGGGTTTGGGATGAAATTCTGATTCTAAAGGTATGCTTATTTCTTAGCTATTGTATTAATGAATTCATTGGAATATATACCAAATTAACTGCAAAGTCCCAACCATTCACCAGTCATAACTAGGTAGGTATATCTAGAACTACTTACATCATCCTCAAAGTTAGAAGCATTGGCTAGCATATTGTCCAACAGATGTAAATAATCAAAATAATCACTTAATGTTAGGTCTTGAACAAAATTTGCCCTAATTATGTATTTTCTTTGCATTTTTCTGCACATCAGTCTTTTCTTCAAATATATTTAGTGGCAAAGAAGGAGCACGGTGAAGCCCAGAAACAAAATGCACTGATAATATATGCTTTGATCTTGATATTAGCACATGGGGGGAGGGGGTGAAAATGAAATGTTGTTCTTTTAGGAATAGGTCTAATGTAAATGTTTAGTTTCATCACAAGCTGTCTAAACTGGAAACTATGTTGCAAAGCAGCATAGTTTCCATAATATAGTACTTAGAAATGCAAATTCTACAAGCATATTCATTTCTGGTTGACCCTTCTCTACCATGGGGCAAACTAAAAATATGCAATCACAAAAATCTTGCTTTAATGCAGTAATACAAACTTTAGACAGCTTATGACAAAATTAAACATTTATAAGGTCTAATATAAGTAGGCTAAGTAGCCTACACCTGAGCTAGACTAGCCTAGTCTATTTGTATTAGCCTAATTTTCGAAGCTGTTTCAGAGTTGTATTTTATATCATTCTAAAGATGATTAATTCTGCTATATCACAAATGCCCATCATGTACAATTTCTAGCAGTTCTCCAATGGATATAGCCTACTGTTAAGTCTAAGCTATCCACAAAGTCACTGTTATAGGTCCAGAGCTTAGTTGTGTCAATAATATAGGATTACCAGATTTCAATATTAATGTTCCCATCTATTTCCATATCTTTACTGCCTTGTTAATTAATAATTTGGAATCTCATCTTTAGCACTTGTATGGGATGGGAGAATTGTGCATCTATCACAATTTTTAAAGAAGAAATAATTGTGAATAAGCTGTGTTCCAAAATGTTTCAAGAACTTGTGCCATGTAACAAACTACCAAAAATGTCCCGGTTTTGGTTCATGCAAAAATTTAGCAGCTTGTGTCGGGCTACTCAGTTTCTTATTTGGAATATCACAGCTTTTGAATTTTTGGTCAAACTGTAATTAATTTCTCAAATTGAAAATAATTGTAACAGAAGGAACGTCGTCTGGCTTCTTGAATTTAATTAAATAAAAAAAAGTTTATTTTACTGAAATAATTTTTAATTTTTTAAACTTATTTTTTTTTTTTTTTTTTACTCGAGACGGCTCACAGATGTCAATTGCTGGAAAATTGCAGAAATGCTGTCAAAGAAGCAATTGATCACAGCCGCTGAGTTACGAATTCTAGCATGAGATATTCAGGCAGTATATGGGTCGGCTAAATTAGGTTCTAGGAGCCAAGGGTAGACATTCCAAGGCTAACCTGTATATGCTTAGGCTAGCTATGTTTTTCTTTTTTTATAATCACATTCTTACCTTCTAACCTGAAACTTGTCAAACCTTGAAGAATAGATCTATTAATACCCTCGCGTCCTTTTTCATAGTTTCCTGGTTGATTTCCAACAGATCTGATAAGCTTTTTAATTGTATTCAGTGTACAATTTATCATAGTTTTCAATCCAAAATAATGGATGCATTCTTCCACGCCTCAGTAGAAATATTTTGATACAGCCATATAACCGTTATAAAGTATAAACTTGCAGACACAGCAGATGAAATTTGACAAGTCACAATAAAATAACCGGTTTACCATTTTTTGCACGAAAAAACACCAATTTCAACCAAAGGCTTTTTTTACTGTGTTGCAATTGAATGTGTTTACAGGCATATTTTGAGAAGTTCAATTCTTTGTGAATGTTTGATCAACATTTTTTGTGAATGTTTGATTGTTGTGCTGGTACTTTTTTATTATTATGGTTATTCTAGTTAATACTATATGACTTGAGAGCAATAGATAAGAAAATCAGGAAAATAAACAATTAGTAAGTACACAGAAGAAAAACACTACAGACACATAATTTTTATAATAAATCAAAGAATCTGAGGCTAGCTTAGGCCAAAATAGATTTCAAGGTTAAACTAATCAAATAAAACTATGGGCATCTTTAGTCTTTTACTCTGTTCAAAAAAATCGTATTTTTGTTGTGATTTTCTTCTATTTTGTTGCTCTTTTTTTCAAATTGTCTTACTCTAGTATACACTTATTACATATAAAAGTATAAAAGGCATGGACCTTCCTAGATAGGTAAATTCGGTTCCGGTTCATTAGAAATATCTGACATTCCATTTATGATAATTTACTGAGGTCAAATAAAGTAAATATCACCTCACCTAAGAGCTATAACCTTTGTCCACGTATTATGTCAGATATTTCTAATGAACCGGAACCGAAAAGGTCAAAAAGATTTGCCTCCGCTGTTGCATTGAAAAAAATAAGAGCTATAAACTATATGTAATTAGTTATTAGGTATAAATTTTGTTTATTTTTATTCATGTCTTTTAGTTTTACTGCTGATGATGAACACTGTATATTTGTTCGAAATATCCAGTTAAATAATTTTATATCTATTCACTGTCAATTAAAAAAGTTTCATCCCAATTTTGAACTGTTTTACTTTCGTCATGGAAAGACAGTGTGGTCTTCGAAGTTATCTATATATGGTAGATAAACATGCTATGAACCCGTGATTGAAAAATATGGCGAGAATCGCGATCTCTTAATGGTTAATTTAAAGTGCTGCATTTTTCATTTATGACGGGTTTCATAAGCATGGTCAGGCTGCACAGGGAAAAAATTGCTCGAATGAAAGAGCGTAGGCAGTTCTGAACGGTCATATTTTACCTTAAATAAAAAGAATGAAAAGTGAATACTTCTGAAAATAAATATAAAGTTTCAGTTTTAGTTTTATTTGGATAGGAAGAAGGCAACGGTAAATATCAGCAAAATTCGAAGAGCCCAGTTTTGAAAGGTCTGTATCGGTTTCATATGATATTTGAATGTTGCCAATTAAATCACGGGGCAATACGTAAGGTGAAAATGTACCAAGGCAAAACAAATGAGGCGTAGAATTTCATACGGGAAAAAAAACATGCTGAAGTTTCCTCATTACACCAACTCCTTGGACAACTTTAACGCGTGATTTATTACAATATTCTTTATACGATTGATCTTCATCACTAATTATACCCAGATACCTGACTGAAGTTACCCTCTGAATTCGAATATCTGTAGCCCGATTACTTATAGTTGTAATTCCTTTTACTTTGTGTCCAATTTTACTATAAATGATGAATTTCGTTTTTGCGGCATTCAATTACAAACGAATATCTTTTAGCCGTACAATTAGCTGGGAAAACACGGTTTGCAGCTTCTCTTTGACATCCTCTTCGGAATGCCCTGCAAGTATTGATCCGGTATCATCGGCGAAAAGAACATCCAGACTGTTGTTTTTTGTCGCTGATGGAAGGCCATTTATGTACATTAGGAAGATCAGTGGCCCCAGAATTGAACCCTGAGGGACACCAATATTAGACAACAAGCATGGATCCAAAACTATTTTATTAAAAGTTGTTTCTTGGTATCGATCTGTCAGGTAAGATGAGATAACATCGTGCGCTGGTAATCGTATCCCACCAAGGATTAATTAATCTTCCCTTTTCTTCTCCTCGCTTCTCTCTCCTTCTTTCTTTCAATATATCTGTCTCTTACGAAAGTAAAACAGTTCAAAATAGGGATGATACCTTTTTATTGACAGTGAATAGATATAAAATTATTTAACTGGACATTTCGAACACATATACAGTGTTCATCATCAGCAGTAAAACTCATCAGAGTTTTACTCTGATACACGACTCACCCCTCATACACGCAATAAAAACAAACGAATATAGAAGTTCGTTACGTAAATTAATTCGTAAGTTACGTATATTTTTTTACCAATGAAAACTGCACCCCCTTTAATGAAATTTTCTTCCCCCATGACAAGTTTCCCCATGGAAATATCCTCCCACGTAACCCCCCTCCTTCAACTCTCCCCCTAAACAAAAAAAATCCCCCTGAAAACTTCTGTACACTTCCCAGTAACCATTACTATATGTAAACACAGGTCAAAGTTTGTAACTTGCAGCCCCTCCCATGGGGACGGCGGGGAAGTAGTCGTCCCTAAAGACATAGTTATTAGGTTTTTCGACTAGGGTGAATAAAATGGCTATCTCAGAATTTTGATCCTGTGACTTTTGGGAAAAAATGAGCGTGGGAGGGGGTCTAGGTGCCCTCCAATTTTTCGGTCACTCAAAAACGGCACTAGAACTTTTAATTTCCGTTAGAATAAGCCCTCTGGCGACATTCTAGGACCACTCAGTCGATGCGATCACCCCTGGAAAAAAAAAAACAACAAAAAAAACAAATAAACACGCATCCGTGATCTGTCTTCTGGCAGAAAATGCGAAATTCCACATTTTTGTATATAGGAGCTTGAAACTTCTACAATAAGGTTCTCTGATACGCTGAGTCTGATGGTGTGATTTTCGTTAAGATTGTATGACTTTTAGGGGGTTATTCCCCCTATTTTCTGAACTGAGTCAAATTTTCTCAGGCTCGTAGCTTTTGATGGGTATAACTCATCTTGATGAAACATATATATTTAAAATCAGCATTAAAATGCGATTCTTTTGATGTAGCTATTGGCATCAAAATTCCTTTTTTTAGAGTTTCGGTTACTATTGAGCCGGGTCGCTCCTTACTACAGTTCGTTACCACGAACTGTTTGACAAGTATGCTTATACTATAGGTGGTTGTATGGTCAGTTTCTGTTCTCTCTATTCGGTGTTTATTATCGCTGTTGCACCTAAAGGCCGTATACATTTCCAAACTTATAGAATAATTGCCGAAAACCCATTTACTGGGATTTTCTGTTTTAGATTGCTTGTTGAAATTTCTCCAGTTCGGCTGCAGCCAAATTGGCACAATTAATTAAAATGACCCAAGAAATAACAGCATGATAATATTACAAATATTTTTAATTACCTTGAAAACAGTCTAATAAAACAACATGATTTACTGATACCTTCACTTCTGGCTACTTCTACTTCTCAGATAAGATGCCTAAACCCCTTGCATACGGGGTCTATTTATTTTGTGTTTATCGGAGTACTCCTCCTGACAGGAAGACATATATCGCGTCTTAGAAAAAAAATAATTTAAATTTTATAGATATTTCCTATATCTTCCTTCTATGCACAGTAATTCAAAAATAATTCAGAATTTCCATGTCCGGGATCCTTTCCACCATTTAGATAGTATTCAGCTCCGTGCTAATCGTGAATCAGCATCAGTAGCGTCTTGGGCCTGTTTTATGTGAATAGTGCTTTAAGTGGCAGTGACTTCTAAATTCTCTTTCTTATGTACTCCACTTCTTCTTCAGTGTTTTTATAGTGGATTTGTAAATAAAAACAGGAAGAAAACTTCGAACTGAAATTTTTTATTTATATTTTGACCATATATTACGATCTTATCATATATAAAGTTTGTTTCGGTACCTTAAAAAATGAAGGGATTATAAGAGGAGGGGAAGGAAAACTTGAAAAAAATTAAACAGATATTGAACATATAGGAAATTAGATCATCTTCCTCCTCTTGTCCCCCTCCTGCCTGCATACCTGCATTTCGCCGATTAAACAAATAACATGAATTGGTAACTCTTACAATATTTTACTTATTTACCAGTGTTTCTAAACAATTATTACAAGAGAAACAATCAAATACAATAAAAATTTCAATCACTTCGAGGCGAAGATGATTTTGACCTTGGTGATCCATGCTTGGACGCAGGAGACAATGACCTTGATTTTGAGGATCTAGAGCGAGACTTTGAAGATGCCGATCTTGACCCAGATCTTGAGCGTGAAGAGCTAGAACCAGAGCGAGAGCCGCTACGAGAACGACTACGTGACCTTGAAACGCTTCTTGATCTTGAACGAGACCCCGATGCTGATCTTGATCTGGAAACCGATCTGGATCTAGAACGTGACCTAGATACTGAACGAGAACGGCTCTTCGAACGAGAACGGCTTTTGGAACGCGAGCTAAAAAGAAGAGAAAAATTAAACATCTTGTTTGACTCGAGTTAATTACTTAAACACCAACATCTTCATAACGAATAGTAAAAAAAATACTACAAGTTCCCAAAGTTCTCAGATATTACCCTACCTGAATCAGTACACTAACTTTCCTTAGATATAATTTTTTGCTGCATTTTGTTTCATTAAGATATTGTGAGTGTTTTTGCGTTTTTATTTCTAAGATGTGTTTTTTCCGTTTTTTTAGTTTAATTAAAGATAATGTGAGACAGTACGCGTAGGTAAATACTGGACCGACGGGGGTCAGCAGAAATGGTGTCTCTTGTGGTGGGGGATTTGGTGTACTAATGAGTGCATTTAAAGGGCCCCAAACATGGTTCTGTAGGGAGGTATAACAGCCATTAAATACTGTTTTGGAAGAGAATTGTGTCAAAATCAAATCTTTCCACATTCTACTTACAATGAGGAAAGTACTTATTTATAATGACAGCTAAAATTAAAACAGAACTTCCTTTTTTTGTATATTTTGTTTTAGAACGAGAGTATTTATTAAACCTGAAAAGTTTTGCCCGTATCTACTCTTTAAAGAACGCTAATCAAACAAATATTGATTAACATACGACATATGAGCAATGGTTAGAAATCTCTCACTATGAAGATGTAAAAATTTTGTATTATATATAAGATAAAATATCTTTGGGATTTTGTCAAATTATCTGCGTTCCCTTTATGAATAAAACACCAAATATTTCATTGATTTTAACGTAAGATTAAATATGTATATAAGCTTAATATTTATATTACGTTTAAATACATTTAATATACATTCAAATCTTTACGTAAGTTTATATATGTTTCAGTAAGTTTAAATGTTTATTTACGTTTAAATACGTTAAATATGTATATACGGTTATATGTGTTTTATTTACGTTTTCACATTATCAAACAGTTCGTGGTAACGAACTGTAGTAAGGAGCGACCCGGCTCAATAGTAACCAAAACTCTAAAAAATGGAATTTTGATACCAATAGCTATATCAAAAGAATCGCATTTTGTGGCTGATTTAAAATATATAAGTTTCATCAAGTTTAGTCTTACCCATCAAAAGTTACGAGCCTGAGAAAATTTGCGATATTTTAGAAAATATGGAGAAACACCCCCTAAAAGTCATAGAATCTTAACGAAAATCACACCATCAGATTCAGCGTATCAGAGAACCCTATTGTAGAAGTTTCGAGCTCCTATCAACAAAAATGTGGAATTTTGCATTTTTTGCCAGAAGGCAGATCACGGATGCGTGTTTATTGTTTTTTTTTTTTCCCCAGGGGTGATCGTATCGACCCAGTTGTCCTAGAATGTTGCAAGAGGGCTCATTCTAACGGAAATGAAAAGTTCTAGTGCCCTTTTTAAGTGACCAAAAAAATTGGAGGGCACCTAGGCCCCCTCCCACGCTAATTATTTTCCCAAAGTCAACGGAACAAAATTCTGAGATAGCCATTTTATTCAGCGTAGTCGAAAAACCTTATAACTATGTCTTTGGGGACGACTTACTCCCCCACAGTCCCCGTGGGAGGGGCAACAAGTTACAAACTTTGACCTGTGCTTACATATAGTAATGGTTATTGGGAAGTATACAGGCGTTTTCAGGAGGATGTTTTTGGTTGGGGGAGGGGTTGAGAAGAAGGGGATATGCTGGGGGAACTTTCCATCGAGAATTTGTCATGGGAGAAGAAAACTTCCATGAAGGAAGAGCAGGATTTAGTAGCATTATTTAAAAAAAAAAATTAAAAAATAAATGTGAAAAAGCTTTTTCACCTGGAAGTAAGGAACAGCAATAAAACTTAAAACAAACAGAAAATATTACCCATATAAGGGGCTCACCTCCTTATGATACCTAGCTCTTTACGCTAAAGTATTTTTAGTAATTTCAACTATTTATTCTACGGCTTTTGTGATTCAGGGGTCATTCTTAATGAATTGGGATAAAATTTAAGCTTTAGTGTAAAGAGCGAGGTACTGACGATGGGGCGAATCTCCTCATATATGTAATAAAAACATGAGAATACAAAAGTTCTGTACGTAAGCTAATTTATAAGTTACGTAAATCTTTTACCAATAAAAAGATTCGTAAAAAATTAAAAGTTCTAGTTGCCTTTTTAATTAACCAAAAAATCGGAGGGCAACTAGGCTTCGCCCCCGCTCTTTTTTTCTCAAAATCATTCGATCAAAATTATGAGAAAGCCATTTAGCCCCCCGAAAAAAATATATGCAAAATTTCGTTTTGATTATTCCTCTGCGGAGAGCCAAAATCAAAACATGCATTGATTCAAAAACGTTCAGAAATTAAATAAAAAAAAACGAGTTTTTTTAACTGAAAGTAAGGAGCGACATTACAACTTAAAACGCACAGAAATTACTTCGTATATGAAAGAGGCTGCTTCCTCATCAACGCCCCGCTCTTTACACTAAAGTTTTTTACTGTTTTAAAAAGAAGAATTGAGAGAAAGAGTCAAACTTTAGCGTAAAGAGCGGGGCGTTGATGAGGAAGCAGCCTCTTTCATATACGAAGTAATTTATGTGCGTTTTAAGTTTTAATGTCGCTCCTTACTTTCAGTTAAAAAAACTCGTTTTTTTATTTAATACAGTAAAAAGGCTACCAAAATCTAACAGCACAAAACATTGCGCCTTACCAGAGGAATACTCTGGAGGCATAAGGGTTAATTCCACTAAGGTATGGTATCTTCAATGCTATAAACAAACAATATAAATATAACAAAATGAAATTTTTTACGTATTTCTTCTTCTTATTTTAAGCTCATGCCATTCCCACGTGGTATTAAAATTGCGAGGAAAAATACAATGCGAGTACTTTTTCGTAAAACATAAATCTTAATAAATAAGTATTCATTAATATTGATCGAAATTATAGTTACCAATCCTGAATCAGCTTCAACTGGCAATTCTTCCTCACTTGACATTGTTTTTTGACGCGTTTTAAAGTGTTGGTTTCTATGGGCTAGAGTCCCGTTTTAACCAGGTAGCTGCATATACCCCAACTATGATTAGGGGTTTTAGCCATATATGTTATACAGAGATTTGAAAGTTTTACCCACATATCACTTGAATTATAGTTAGTCATACTGCATTGAAAAATAAGAACCAAAAATACAGCAAGAAGAAATAATATTTCCCAGCCACAGAGAAAACAAAAGTCGTAAATAAACAAGTCTTAAAATATTCCTTAGAATAAAAACTAAAAAAAAAATAATATGCTTTTGGGATTTCTTTTTTTAGGTTATAAAATTAAGTCTTAAAATAAAATATTCTCAACATAAAAGATGAAAATTAGAATACTTTTGGTATTTTTTTTAAAGCTCATAATTACTCCTTATACGACATCTAGCCTAGATTATAAAAATATTTATCTTAAAAACTATTCCAAAAATGGGCCTTACGACCATGTTTCCAGTACAAAATCCAAAAGAATAAAAAACTTACACAGAGGCAGACCTCGAACGAGAACGAGAAACGGATCTTGAAGCCGATCTTGAAACACGTGATCGAGATAGGGAGCGGGAACGGGACCTAGAGACAGAGCGGGATCGTGACCTCGATGTGGAAGATCTTGAACGAATGCGTCTTCTAAAATAAGAATAATATGTCATTGTATGTAATATGTACCAAGAAGACATATAAAAATATCAGATGTCATAAAAATGTCATTACATTCCACCATGAGTTTTCTGCACTCTTCATCGTTTCAACTTTTCACAAAACTTGTTTTATTTTCTTAATTATTACTTTTAGGATGTGCTAGGCAATACTGGTTATGCTTTTCTTAATTTTGGCATTCTGCCACTTATCAAAAAGGTTTTTTCTCATAACTTGACCAGTTGTTGTCATAGATGACCCTTTTCAGCGTCATATAAAACGATTTATATATACTTTTATTGGAACACAACAAATTTGCATGACTATCATTTTACAAAACAATGATTTTGCAAAAAAGCCTTTTCTAATATTAAGGTATTGATTTTATCAGCCTACAATTTAAATTGACACCAAACTGATTAACAATTTTAGTAGTTTCTAGGTTGTCTACAAACATAGATGCATTAACTTATAACAAAACTACAGATATTAGGTCTGTACACCGAATTATTCTGAGGGGGAATAATAAAAACAAATTCTATTGAATAATTTGAATAAGAAATATCCAGAAATCGAAGACAATTTTTGATTTCTAAGGAGCCTGCGCCCGGAGGGGATACCAGCAAAACTTTCTTCAAAGAGTCTTCTTTAATATTTTTTGTTTCGTGGGAGAATCCAACATTCTTACCACCAGCAAAGTGGCTATTACAGGCCACGCAAGCATTACAGGCCGCGCAAGGTAAGCATAAAAGGTAATAACAAAAACAAGCCATAAGCATACAAATTTTTCTTCACATAAACAACAAAAAAACAAAAATAACAAAATTCTTCTAGGAATGTTGGAGAATCCAACAGTCTTACCACCTGCAAAGTGGCTGTTTACTACAACGCGAATAGCATAGAATTTTCATTTATATTTGTTCAGGAAATAGATCAATGGCTATAGTCCATTGTTGTCAAAATGACATCTATATGGTCAATATTTGCCAACAAGAGAAATGCATAGATTTTTCACTGCATGGTGGTTATTTACCACCACATGAATTGCCTAAAAATGTCGTTTTAGAATTTTTCCAAACATTTATTCCGCTAAAAGATTTATGGCAACAGCCCATTCTTGATCGCGAGAATATACTTATTTTTATGGTATTTGCAAAAAAATTAGACTTCAAAAAGAAAGAAAGAAAAGAAAAGCAAGAAAGTCTTCTGAACGTTGCAGACGCTCTTTATAAACTAATTTCATAGATGGTACTATTGCATGATAGTTACACAACAAATAGAAAATATTCCGACTAAGGTAGTCAAATATACCTCATTAAAATGTATTATTTTAACTCCAGAATATCATTTGAAGGAAAAAAAATCTTTCTCAGAGGCATAAAAACAAAAATTTATTTTAAATTATTTTTATTAATTTACCTTTTCATTTTCATTCATAACATTAAATTACATAAGTTATCTATCTAAAAAATATCTTTAAAATGTCGAAATAAATGCCGAAATAAAAACATAAAAAAATGTATTTGAAGAAGGTTATGCTCACTGTGTCACGAGATACATAACTGGAATATTACATCACTGAATTCAATTTTCAGTGAGTGAAGTATCCCTGTATTCTAGCTCTAAGAGCATTAAAACCCACCCCTAGGTGAGGCTATTATAGTGTTAATAAAACTTGTAAATCTCAAGTTAAATAACAATTTTATTAACCTTAGTTTTGATATTTTAAAATTCATTATTTGAGCTTGATTTGTTTCAACGTTGTTACTGAACTGAGTTGGTTTCAACTCAGCAAAAATGATGGCTCAAGGTATGAAAAACAGGAATATTAAATTTTTTAAATTGATCAAATAATTTACTAAATAATTTCTGTGTGGGAATTCGTATTCTTTATGACTAAACTCGTCTACACTCTACTCATTAGCTTTATCATAACCTTTACATAAATATTACAGTAAAGACATAAAAAATTCTACTTCTATATATACTTAGAATTAAAAACTACTTTGCAACCACATAGAAATTGTTCAAAAATAGAAAATTCAAAATTATTGCTGAAAAATGACATAAAATAACTATTATGATTCAAAATGACGTCATTGGCTCCAAGATCCGTCCGAATCATAAAGAGGAGCGAATGGAAAAAGTATTCCCTGATTTTTTTTTTTGGTTTTGAATTATGCTAAAAAAGAGGAAAACACATTATCTTGGGAGTAGACAAAGCATTGAGGAAAGAAAAAAAATAAGGGACTAGCTCGTTTTCCCAAAAAAAATAAAAAAATAGATCTAGTCATGTACACAAGCAAATTTCACTAAAAGTCGGAAAAATTCTTTGGGTGAAAGAGAAAAAAGAAGAAGAAATGAATGGAGAGAGGGGACTAACCTTGTTTTTCCTTCTTCATCCGAATCTTCAGAGGAGCTAATTATAGCTTTAGAGACAACTTTCAGTTTTTGCTTCGTACTCATCCCTTGATCTTCCACTTTTTTCCCCTTTCCTTTCTTTTCATTTGGTCCCTTCTTCTTTCTTGGTCTCCCACGCTCTTCGTCTTCCCCATCTGATCCCTTCTTTCTTCCACGGCGTTTTCCTTCAGTTTCCCTAAAAGAGAGAAAAAAAAGAAGAAAATTTATAATAATATGAAGAACGGAATTTACAAATCATCATATAAAAAAACACAAAGTAAAAAAGTGAGAAAGAAGAGTGATCAACAGAGGCGGCTTTAGAGGGAGGACAGAGCGGGCACTTGCCCCGGGCGTAGAAATTTTAGAGGCTTAAAATTTCAAGTGGTTATAGTCATTTTGCTATTGTTTGAAATGTTATTTTTATTAAAATAAAGTAGAGGGGGTAGATCGCGGTAGGTATAACCCAGTTGAATGCTCATTTTTCCCCATATTTTCCCTCACCATTCTTTGAAAATAAAAGTGAGTAGATTGAATTCAACGAAATTTCATCTTTTTATGATATTCTTATTCAAATTTTGTTAAAATTGGGCATGAAAATTTATGGGAGTCAAGGAGAGGCGCTAATCAAGATTTTGCCCCATGCATAAGAGAGGCCAGGACCGCCACTGGTGATCACTAGCTTTGACTACAGTATACGGTTACCAATTTTGATTAAAGCCTGTAAATATCAGCTGAAAACAGTTTTAGAGCTATTTTCTGTTATTTAGTTGAATATAGAAAATATTTTCAAGTTTTCGTTTTTAGAATGCAGTTAGTGAAATTACCTGATACAAAATTTTTTCTTTTTTATTTCATGGCATTCGTCCACAATTTTAAGGAATTTTCTAACAAAGGTATTATGACTCAGGTAAGTCTGTTACATGGGAATAATATTAAGGAACAACTGCGACATTTACCTTGTGATACTACAAGAATTTATCCGGCCATAATTCATAATATAAAAGAATAGTGAAATACACAATTTACAATAGCAAGTTTTGAGTTCGTTTAATTTTTTTTTTTGCAACAGAACATAGGTTTCAAAATGTTGAAATCAAATAACACTTACAATCTACCTTTTCTTATTTCTTCTAAAACATTTTACATATTTATATGCTAGAAGAGTATGAAGGCTTTTAAAAATATCAAATCCAAGTCTTATAAGAGTTTGAAGCTTAATAGAGGCTTTGACAAAGAAAGTCACTTACTTGACATACGAAGTGAAAATATCTTCTTATCTTATATTTCCCATAAGAATTTTTCGTACGTTACTTTTTACAGTCCTACGATTTTAATCTTTCAACAAAAGACGACAATTTTGATGTTAATTAATACTGAGATTCAGCTTTATCAATTACACCCAATTACAATTTTTGAAATTTGCTTTACTGAAAAATACGTTAGATGCATGCAAAAATTTGTCTATTTTTAAGCAAGTTTAAACTACTTTCTAAAGAATTTCTAAGAAATCCCATTAATTTGGCTTAGACATTGGATATATCTAAGACGAATGAAAGCTTTCCTTTAAGTGTGGGTTATAGCTGTATGTTTGCAGCAAAAGCGAACGTAAACCATAAGAGAAGATCAGATTTACAAGGTTCTCTCTCTTTTGATTCTTCACGGATTATTGTTGGACAAAATTAATTTTTCATGTTGAATTGTCAAAAGCACTTGAGCTACCTAAAGTGATATCCCCCCCCCACACACATATACAACGCTAATAAATATCCCCAAATGAAAAAAAATTCCAAAATGACACTTTTTACAACGACAGAAAAAACATGTTTTATTTTTCTTTAATATTGTAAAAATAAATTGTTCTCAACTTTGTTAATTTAATTTTTTTTGCTTTATTTTATCGATTTTTCCATTTTTCTTATTAAATTTTTCCTAGTTATTTTCAATTTTTGTAATCACGTTTTAAGTCATTACAATGCAAACACAGGAATCACTAATCAATACACTACAGATAACAGAAATTTCATTTTAATTTAACAGTACACATTACATTATAGATTATGTTTTATGAAGAATTGCACATAGAAGAAGGAAAAATGATTAAACAAAAATAATATGATTCGTTAAAAAATGAACATAAAACAAATAATATAATAATACAAATAGTTTAATCAAACAAAACAGGAACAATATAAAAAAAGATAACAAAATAATTAAGACGAATACGTCCAGAGCGGAGGTGAATCCTCAACACTCCTGCCTAAGAAACTTGAAAATAGTTACCTAAAAACACACTTTCTCGTATGCTATTTTGAACCCCTAGTTTTCTAGTCGAAATCTACTAGCCCTCCTTAATCGAGTTTTAGACCTAGATGATCCTATGACGTTTCTCTTCCTTTTTTAAAGAATTCTGGCTTGTTTGAGTCATACCACGTCAATTAAAGAAAAAGGAAATTAACTTTTAAATTTTAGACTGCCAATTTTTGAACATGCAATTTTAAAATTTTATAATAATGAAATAAATATAATATAATGATAAGTAATAAAGTCTTATTATAATAACAAACCATCTTTTAGTATAATAATAAAATATTATATTAAAACATAATATAAATATATTATTATAAACATATAATATTAAAAAGTTAAAGGAAAAAACTTACTTCTTCTTCTTCTTTTTTATCGGTTTCTCTCCAGCTTCAGGTAAAGGACCGACATCACTATCATCTGAAACGTATTCATCCTTTTTCCTTTTCCTGTCTTTCCTTTCTGGCATTTCGATAATCATTGCATTCTTCATTTTTTCTCTGTATTCTTCGCGAATGCGGGCATTTTTCTCTTGTTCAGCTTGGCGGAGCTCTTGAAGGCGTCGCTTGAAAACAAAGAAAATCAGGAAGTGGCCTATTATAGGAGGGTAATAAGAAAAAACATTATTATTATCAAAAGTTGTCCCAAAATTAGTGTTGAGCGATAGTTTAATTAAACGATATATCGATATTTGATATATCGATTTAGATATTTCTAATCGTTTTTTTTTTCTCAGATTAACCTTAGGTTTAGCCAAAATTCAATAACAAAAATTGAGATTAAAGAGTATAAGGCAATGAGTAAAATACATAAATTTCCATTAAATGAATAAATATTACAAAAATCTTGATTTGAATTACTTGGGCTCAGGATAAAGAAAAATAGATACTGGCTATTCAGAATAAGCCGGATGTTAATATATTTCCCTAAAAGTTGGTTCTACCTTTCAGTCATTAAATTAGAAAAAAATTTCTTACACTGGAAGTACGGAGCGACATCGAAACTCAAAAGAACAGAAATCGTTCCGTGCATGGTGCAATATATCGATATTCAATATCGCCCGACACTACCCAAAATTTGACCTCCACCACACCCTATCTACCTATGCCACTTACCCATTCCTTTACTGAATAGACAAACTAGCTATCAACTAAATAAAGTGAATTACGGTGGGGGAGGGGAGAGAATACATATTTTTCTATTAGGTTGGGAAGCATGCAAAGGGAAGTAGTTTTTTTTCTTTTTGATTGATAATATTCTTGTGATTCTGCCAAAACTTGATTGCCCAATCTTTATTAGTTACTACTACTATTTTACTTTTTCTTTTAATATTTTTTTTTATAGAATCAGGGCCATGCTTGGTCAGATTTGGTCCGATTCTTTGGCCCGACTGTTAGGGCCGTTTTTCAGTTTTATAACCTTTTCCTTTCCTTCACTGTTCAATTTCTTAGGAGATGGTTGTGTAACCCATGTTTAGTCACGTGGTTATCGGATTGATTATGGGTTGACCCATAACGGACAATGTCTACTGGACTTCTATTCGAAACAGGGGAATCATTTTTTTTTGGACTCACAGGCAAAGAAGTGACAAAGCCTAATAGGCTTGACTGCTTGTAGTCGACCCACAGTATATGGGTCCACCCAGCCATAAAATCAAATTAGATGGCTGTATGTGGAAAAACTCTCAAATAGATCCATGAACTTTTCTTTGGGTTAATAAATACCAAAGCTGACAACTCAATCAATGTGATACGAAATACTGCTATGAGGACACTTCCTACGAGGGAGAAAAAGAAGAGGAAGGGTGGAGGAGGAGGGGGAAGAGAGAGACAGACAGAGAGAGAGAGACAGAGTGGAAAGAAAAAGTAAGAGAGAGTGAAACCTGTTCTTCTTCTTGTCTTCTCCTGACAGCAAGCCTTTCTTCTTCTTGCTTCTGTCGTATAGCCCTTTCCTGTTCGTCCACAGCACGAGCACGAGTCACGTGATACTGAGCCTGGAAGAAACAAAAGTGAAAGCAGAGCATTGGGATTTCTGAAGCTGAAAGTTATTCAGTCTTTAACAAAGTTTCGAGAATGTACAATATTATATTTCCTTTTGGGAAAAACATGCCTCTCCTATTACAATGCACAGAGGGTTGAGGGAACGAGGGGAGGGGGATAAGGAAATAGTAGATCAAGTCAATAAAAAACACAGAAAAAACCTGTCGAGTTTACAAGAGTCAACCCTGACAGCAGATACCAAACCGAGGCTATGTTGTTTCCTATACCCTGGAAATTGGTTTTACTTAAAAGTAAGCTTTAAAATAAATTTAATAGCCTGAAGCTCGTGAAATTTTTTAATGACTCGTAAAAACGTAAAACTTTAGCGAATTTTTGATGCGTTAACAAAATTGTAACCCTTCTCCCCTCACAACCCACTTCCTCGAGTTAAGTCCTGGATACACCCTTGTACAAATATTCAAGTTAACCCTGACAGCAGATACCAAACCGAGGCTATGTTGTTTCCTATACCCTGGAGATTGGTTTTACTTAAAAGTAAGCTTTAAAATAATATTTAATAGCCAGAAGCTCGTAAATTTTTTTACAGACTCGTAAAAACGTAAAACTTTAGCGCATTTTTGATGCGTTAACAAAATTGTGACTCCCCCTCACAACCAACTTCCCCAAGTAAAGTCCTGGATACATCCTTGTACAAATATTCAAGTTAACATTGAAATAAAATACTAATTATAAAATCCCCATAAAACGGTTTATTTTCAAGTATTTAAACTTTCGCACTTTCAATAGTAAAATAGATTTTTAGATCTTATTGTGTTTAAAGATAAAATGAAAACAGCGCTTCATTTTTTTTCCGGGTAAACTTTTTAAAACTAAATAAGAAAAATACTGTCCTGCTACTTTGGTACCATATTGGGTAAAGCTGGCATTAAGGAAAGTTTAGATTTTAAAAGCCAAGGCCGAGTCCGTTGATTTCTTAACTAAAATCAGGTGATGAAAAATTTGAGAACCAAGGCTAATTAGAGCAAAGGCAAGCAGATAGAACATTTTTCATCAGAGAGAGACAGAAAAACAAAACAAACAAGAATAAACTAGTTACACATAAGAGAAACTACAAATAGTGCCACCTGTAAGAAAAAGGGCAAAACACAAATATGGAAAAATTAATAACTACCTACAAAAATTGTTTCTTACATGTTCTTTTTTTTTCGTTTTTTCTAGTTTTTCACTCATCACGTTGATAAGCATTTCCAGACGCGAAACAAAAATATTCGGGCTTAAATTTTTAATTCAATTTACATCTTAATTAAAAAAAAATTACAAGTTTTTTATATTTTTAAATATCCGTTTGGCTAAAATAAACCATAGAAAGAGAAAGTTCAATTAAAATAATAAAAATTGCCACCATAGTTGAGACAGAGGATCGCTACAATGTCCAACCTGGCTTGGGGCTAAAACTGCCCGTCATCGTTTTTTTTTTTTAGTTAGAACTACCGCCAAGCCTGAGATAGAAGATCGCGACAGTGCCTAATCTGGGGTCAAAACTATCCCAAGTTAAAACAAATAAAATAAAAAGAAATTAAACCGCCACCAAGCCTGAGACAGAAGACAATGCCTAACCTAACTTGGGGCCAAAAACCACCTAAGGTTTAAAAATAAAATTAAAACTACCGCCATGCCCGAGGCAGAAGATCGATACAATGCTAAACTTAACTTGGGTACAAAAACCACCCAAGGTTTATAAAAATAAAATAAAACTTCCACCTTGCCTGAGACAGAAGATCAATACACTGCCTAACCTAACTTGAGACCAAAAACCATCCAAGATTAAAAAAATAAAATTAAAACTGCCACCATGCCTGAGAAAGAAGATCGATACAATACCTAACCTAACTTAGGACAAAACCACCCAAGGTAAAAAAAAATTAAATTAAAACTACCCCCATGCCTGAGACAGAACATCAATATAATGCCTAGCCTAACTTGGGACCAAAAAACATCCAAGGTTTAAAAAAATAAATTAAAACTGCCACCATGCCTCAAACAGAAGATCGATACAATGCCTAATCTAACTTGGGACCAAAAACCATCCAGGGAATAAAAAAAAAATTAAAACTGCCAACATGTCTGAGACAGAAGATCGATACAATGCCCAACCTAACTTGGGACTAAAAACCACCCAAGATTTGAAAAAATACAATTAAAACTGCCACCAAACCTGAGACAGAAGATCGATATAATGCCTAACCTAACTTGGGGCCAAAAACTACTTAAGGTTTAAAAATAAAATAAAACTGCCACCGTGCCTGAGACAGAAGATCAATACAATGCCTAACCTAACTCGGGACCAAAAACCACCAAAGGTTTAAAAAAATAAATTAAAACTACCGCCATGTCTGAGACAGAAGATCGATACAATGCCCAACCTAACTTGGGACCAAAAACCACCCAAGATTTGAAAAAATAAAATTAAAACTGCCACCATGCCTGAGACAGAAGGTCGATATAATGCCTAACCTAACTTGGGGCGAAAAACCACCCAATGTTTAAAAAAATGAAATTAAAAGTGCCACCATGCCTGAGAAAGAAGATCGACACAATGCCTGACCTAACTTGGGGCCAAAAACCACATAAGGTTTAAAAAATAAAATTAAAACTGCCACCATGTCTGAGACAGAAGATCGATACAATGCCTAACCTAGCTTGGGGCCAAAACTGTCTCAGGTTTAAAAAATAAAAAAGTAAAACTACCACCATGCGTGAGACAGAAGCTAACACCTAACTTCAGCTAGACTGGAGCTAACACTACCGCAGGTTTAAAAAAAATGAGAATTAGAACACAAAAAATGAAAATTACCACTATACCTGAGACAGAAGATCGCTACAATGCCTGGCTTCAACACTTGCTACAGCCAAATCATACTTCATTCGATCTCCATGACTTGACAACCACTGAAAGTATCTCTGAGAAAGCTGGAGGTCACTAACAGCCCTCAGGACAGTATCTAACACTGATTTTTCATCTTTCAAAACCTGCGTTGCCAAGCGCTGAAGGACCAAAGCCAAATTAAATAGAATCACAGTATCCTGGGGCGCTACATGCTGAGCCCGAATGAGCGTCATTTTCGCTTGTTGAAGATTTCCAGCACGAAATTGGGCACGTGCTAAATATCCCAGAACTTCGACATTTTGGTGTTTATAAAATTTTCTTAAACAGTTTTCGTACATTTGGATAGCACTGATGAATTGCTTCTGTTCAACATATATATGTGCAATATTAAGCCAGACATCACAGAATTCGGCTGTTGACTCGCGAACAGACGCAAAAATCTCCCGCGCCTCTTGTATAAAGCCTTTATGGGCTAAAACGGCACCAACACCGTTAGCTGCCCATATGTTCCTTGGATCATTTTTCAGCACAGTTTTGTACATATTCAAAGCTCTCTCTTGATGTTTCTTCTCCTTTTCCTTATCCCTCGACGGCATGTGCAGCATCTGCAGCCAGATATTCCCCAGAGCAATAAGAGAATAACTATCATTAACTGTCGTTGGCTGCTTCAAAATACGCTCAAATTTCTTCTGACCCGGTCCCCATTCCTGCTTACACAAATGCAGATTACCAATGAGGGACCAAGCGTCTGGATGCTCAGCGTTAAACTGCAACGCTTCTTTAAACCAATCAGAAGCTTCATAAATTTGCCCTCTGTCTCGTGCCATACACCCTAGACGTAGATAGCAGTCGATGTAATTAGGATGTTCACGAAGGATGTCTTTATAAATTTTTTCAGCAGCATCAAGCTGACAAGTCTCTTCATGAAGACGACCCAGATTATAGTTCAGTGTAACAGCTAAAGAGTTGTAATAAGTCGGTTCATTATCAGTTTCTGCTTTGCACCGTTCCAGGGCATGAACCATCATGTCTTTCGATTCGTCCAAATGGCTTAAACGGTATTTTACGGCTGCAATGTTATTAACGATCTCAGGAGGGATCGGGGCGATACTTGAGTCTTCTTTGAGGAGTTTGACTGCAGTATTATATGCATTTAGTGAGCCCTGAAAGTAAAATTGTATTTACAAAAAAAATTATTAACAATCACCCTTCATTCGTAAAACGTAACCTAAGCTTCTGAAGCCTCTTCTACATTGACGCATTAGCTTTTCGCAGTCAGCAGCGGAAGCTCTGCGTCACATTTGCGAAAGAGAAATAGAAAGCAAGGGTAATGAAATATATCACCTCGCAAGAATAGAACTAAGCTATGTTTTAAATTAGCATTAGTGCGTAGACATTAAGATTGTGTTTATTGGATTATTTTTAAGGGCTTTGAAAAAAAAAAAAGATTGGCAAACTCAGAGCAAGAGAGATCTGGATTGTGTTATTAAAAGCTCTCTGATTAAACCTTCGCATTAGAACCTTACCTTTAAACTTTACCATGGGGATTAGGTAAAAAAAAGGTAAAGGATACGGCATTAGACTTTACAGTCCGTACCGGCGGTGCTGATCTCCGTTTCTTGGCCCTTCAGCCAGAAAGTGCAATGGGGGGTTGGGGGCCAGCCATCCTGTGCTTTCGCACACCCTTCCTGTTTACCTTCCCCAGATTTCTCCAGGTACCCATTTAGAGCTGGGTCGACTCTGGCTAAGCTTACAGAGTCACGCCACTGACCCCCGTCAGTGATATTAATTAATCAGTAATATTGTCAATAACGAATTCAGCAAAAGTATGACTAGTTAGACATCTTCCTAAATTAATCAATTTATTATTTGCGGTTTATTCTTAGCAGTAGACTTTGTACCTAATCAACCGAAACTCAAATTTTTTTCGCAGAGCTAAAAGAAACACTGAAAATGTGCTTCCATTCCGCCTATCGGCCCAAAGATTGCCGGTCACTTCTAAGAGTCACCTTAAAACTAGCACTAATGTTGTAAAAATTACCAGCATCTAGCGTTTGGCGTTTATTGACACCTTTTAATCTTTGCAAATTCATTTTTCAAAAACTAAGATCAGACATCATTAACAGCCAAATTTTAAAATTATTATCATCAAAACAGCTGAATTGCCATATTTTAGAACTTCCAAAGACATTAACGGTGAAACCCCCTGCTTGACACTTTTCTAGCCCAACTAACTTCAATTAAAATCTTTGAGCCAGTTTTATGTTTTATTTTACAGTTTGACTGAACTATTATATGTACTCCGTGACCCCTAAAAATAATTTACATAAAAAAATCATTTAACACAGAAATAATAAACAAAAATAACTATAATCTTGATATAGTTCCCTAGTGCCCAGGGCAACCGATAAAAATAAAAAGGGAAATCCCTCTCCTGGAACACACTGGGACTTACGAAAAAATCCGAATGCTTCAATTTGAAAAAAATGGGGAATAAATTATCTTGCTGTTGTTTCTTAATGAATTTTTTTTTACTGAGCCCTTGACAGTCATCTTCAATGATGAACCCCCTCCCCTTCCCCACAAAATATCAAGGAACTAAAATAATAAAAACAAAATAAGATAGAACAAGTGTGAGCATGACTTTCACTTCAATAGAGGTCGATTCACGCATTATCACTTGCACACACTACATAGCTCAACACTTAACTTTGCAATATTCAAAAAAGTTCGACTATTTTAATTCCTGAATTATTTAGATAAAATCTAGGACAAATATTTTCCCTAAACTTTTTGGGATTTTTTTTTTTCAAATTTTCTTGTTTCTCCTCGTTAGCCAACATTTAACTAAAGCGATTTGGTTTGAAAACCATTTGGGTCAAATAAAGTCTTTTGAATAATTAAGATCTAATTGACCTAAACAATATAGAAGGCATTAGACTTTACCTTTACGTCAAGTTGCTCAAAAATTTTGTAGGCCTATATATTTACAAAAAAAAATTCATTATGTGAAGGAGATACATCTAGATGAGTCCTATTCTTGAATCATAATAAAATAATAAATTCCATGAAATAAAACCGGACTGCTACAGCTGATCGGCAAAGCAGCTTATTGGCTAGAAATTAAGTTCAATAAAAAGTTAGCACTAAGATTAATATACCAGAAGCAACAGTGACGACAACGGTCAGATGTGGCTCTGAAATTTAGCTGTTACGAAGGTTATCAACCTGGGAGCAGCTAGTTTGATCAAGTAAACTACACATCAAACTATAAACTGATAGTTTACAATTCGGCTAAACTACAATTCGATAGTTTACAATACGAATTCGATCAAATCAAAAATTCATAGGCTATAATATACTGAAAACCACGGTGATGAGAATTTACAATCCCGGCTAAGAAATGTGGGTGCTACGAAGGGTTGAGAAATATATGCTAAATGTTTTACAGAAGAATTGTAAAGGGAAAACTAAGCATTCATTTGATCAACTGTATATCAAATAATATGCGTTCTGACCAATTTAGTTCAATCCTACATTCAAGGGCTGTAATACACTGGAAGCCATAATAATGAGCCATAATAATAATAAAGTAATGAGCCGTAATAAAAGCCATAATAATGAGAATGTTCAAGCCTGTCTCCGAATGTGTGGGTGCTATGAAGAGTTGAGAAAGATATACTAAACGTTTTACAAAGGAATTGTCTACGTATAGTTTCAACCCTCGTTTTATCTTTATCCACATCAAAAGTGAGGTGCCACGGAGGTTGAGAAAGACATACCAAAGGTTTTATTGAGGAATAGTCTACGGATAATTGTAACCCCTCAATAAAGCTCTAACCACAGTAGAATTGAGTCGAATAAAGAACTGAGGTAAATTATTAGAGTTGGCGACCCTATATACATGACTAAAACTTGCAGAAAGAGGTAATTTGGCCCTAAAGAATACAAATTATAGAGCGTATCCATGCATACAGCTTTGATGGCATTATGAGAATTATTAATACGTTTTTATCATCATCATAAACTTTGCATAAGCAACATCATACAATAAGCTTTGTGAAAAATGTAGGCTAACCTTGCTTTCAAGGGCTATAACATAAGAAGCTCGAGGGGTAGATTACGTTTTACGACAAGAGGGTGATATGTAGCATAAAATCGTGCTTTTTGCTATCATCCAAGACCAAACAAAAGCAGGACATCCTCTAGTAAGGTGGGAAGATGTCTCAGCAGAAAAACTGTTGAGAATTTTTATCTAAATATATTTATTTTGAAACAAATTAGGAAACAACTAATTTTGGGGGGATTAGCATAGTGCACTATTGTATGCATATTTTATAGTGATTAAATCTTATGTAACCTTAAAAGATGCTATCTTAAAAGATGTTCATCAAAAGATGTCCTAAAAAGATGACATTTTCAATAAGCAGTGTCCAAAAGATCGATATAATTTTACAGTTGAGAGCGGACCAATTAAGAGTACTAGTTGTATAAAAAGGTATAGAAGAAATAGGTATAGCAAAGTATAGTAAGAAAAAAAACTTGGTAATTTGAATAAGCAGTGTGCAAAACTTCAATAAAAATTCAGGTTTGAGAAAGGGGCCTATAAAAAGTATGACTTCTGGAAAGTGTCGGTAATCTTTTTTCGCTGTTCAGATTGATATTGTAGCTTTCTAAGACATTCTTTTTTTGTCCATTTAATTACAAATAAGGTCTAGAATACATTTTCAACATTATCACAACATGTTTTTTTTTCTGGATTTTGAAATTCAGCTTTTCTTAGTTTTATATATTAATTAACTATGGTTACAATATATTACATAATACAGTTTCTCATATTTATTTTGGAGTCAACAGAGTTGCTTCTAAAGGGCTCTGCGTAACCTACATAGAAATTCAAAATGTCGAAAAGCAAATAATTTTACCTGTAGGTCATTTTGCTCAAGAATTTGGGCTAGTTCAATCCAAGCTTCAATATCATCAGAGCACTGCTCAGTCACCTTTTTTAAAAGTCCTTTAGCAATATCTCGCTTAGCTTGATTTGATGATTGTGCATATAATGACCCCAAAATCTTCATTGTCTCATAATTATTTGGCTGAGCTTTTAAAACTTTTTCGAAGCACTGGGCAGCGTTTTCAGTATCACCCCTATAAGAACAATCCATATAAGATGTGTGAAGGCGAAGAACACACCAATCTGAGCAAAAATGTCAGCCCGAGGGTATATAATTGGTCTGAGGGTATTTATGAAAAAAAAAATTTCTACCCTGTTTAGTCAAATTATGCAATATCCTTTTCAAGTAAAAACAATCCATTGATGTCATTATTCAAATTTTGACTTGCTTGTAGGATTGAAAGCGGAAATCTCTGGTATTCTTAAAAAGCTCCTTACAGAAAATTCGAATACTTTTTGTTACGTAAAACTAAATTTTTGCCAGCAGAAGACATGACGTTTTAAAGTCATATCCGAAATAGAAACAAATGGAAGGATTCCAGTTTTATCTAGATAAAATTAGCTTCTAGCCTATGCAGAGACCGGCTCAGGTTCAAAAACATCATCTGCATAACCAATCAAAGACAAATAAATACCACGCAGAACATAAGTCATAGGTGACTTTGATTGTGGCCTTACAATACTGTTCTTAACGCTGTCGGTGACGAGATAGCACCTCGTCTTACACCCTTCTATAAGGATATTGCCGTATATTTTCTATAAATCAGATCCATCTGATTTCTATTTCTGTATTTGCATGATTTTGCTTTTGATCAACTTCCATCAAGGTTTTCTTCAATTTTTATGACAAATTTTCAACATCGTAATTACCCCTCATCTTACTGATCGTATTTTTCATCAGATTTGCAACCAACAACTAGGGCCAGTTTTAGCCTTCGCCACATTGGACCAGAAGTATGGAACTCTTCCATTACCAATTCGAGAGTGCACTGATAGGGTTCAGTTCTTATGTATTTAAGAAACAAGTTGCAACCTAGTACTGTCAGTTTGTTTTTGTTTTATTTTGATATGTTTAAATTATTGAAAATGTAGTCTGAATAATGATTTTTTCCTTTTCTTTGTAACAAGTAATGCGCTTAATTATGCCACAGGGCATTTGGGTTTTCGTTGATTAACAGTGTTTATATTTTGAGGCAAAAAAAGTTACTCCATTAATCTATATTAACAATAATGGACAAAAGTTCCTTTTTTCCTTGCTAAGGGGTACAATATCAAAAATTCAAAAAATAGACATACACACACACCATGACAAAGCTACAAATAATGGTGGCATCCCCCTACCCCGAATAAGAAAAAAAACAGTCTTATCAAGGAAGCAAATGGAAGTTGAAAAAATTCTAAATTAAATCATGTTTAGTTTTGATCAAGGCAGTAATCACCAAAACACACATTTTATCATTATATTTTTTTTATTAATCTACCATTGTCAAAGGATTTGTCAGGTTTTGTTGTCATTGCAAACTTGAATAACGAAACACTCTCTGTAACAACAAAAGAAAACACTGCTTTTCAACTATACATATCTCTTTAGACCAATAACTCCCGATCCTTAACTGATAACTTTGTAAATACTATATATTATTTAACTATATATCTATACTAGTATATTATTCTATACTTTATATCTATACTATACCATACACAACGAAACATAAACGTTACCCAGCAGAACTAAAATAATGGAAACAAGGCATAGCTTTAATTTAACAAACTATAAATTTCAATTCAAGTTCCAATTTATTAACATCTAACCCGAAACCCTCTTATCTTAAGCAAAATCTTAGTTTTTTGAATTTTCAGCAATTAAAAAGTAAGGGTAATAGTTGATATCACTGGCTACTTTCTTTTTTTGAGAGATAAGCTTATATTTCATCGCTTATAAGAGATGATATATACTTTCATCTTATACTCTGTGGGGTAGCTCAAATACCCTAACAGTATGTTTGGGGTTTAATGAGCATTAGAGATTACTAGCACCATACCATTGTCCAATAGAACTGGAAAAACTAAAAAGAACAAAATTTTAATTTATCATAGTTTCGGTTTTCAACTGAAGTTTTAGTTTATTTCAATCATTTCTTTTTCTTAGAGCAGACGGTTTTGTCTTAAAGAGTTTTCACTAATTCTTAAATGAATAGAGCTATGTTAATATATGGAACATATATATATATATATATATATATATATATATATATATATATATATATATATATATATATATATATATATATATATATATATATATATATATATATATATATTTTCTAAATATACGTGAAAACCTACAGTACCTTTGCATAGTAGTTTTTTTCTCATCTTCAGTCGAATGTGAAGATAACAGAGATAAAAGAAAGTCAAAACTACAACCTCAAATTAGAATTGTATAATTAACGTCAGGAGTTGCTGGGTAACACTTAATCGGCTTTTTTTAACCTGTAGGCTATTTGTTTGCACGTTTACGTTATTTGGAGCAGTATGGTCTTCATCATGCAAGTGTTTTTCTTTGTTTGTCTAATTTTTCACTTCTTTTTCGCCCTTCTTTTGGCCAGTAAAGATAAAGATCAGTAGACTTTGTACGTTATTCGGTAATACTTTGTATTTTGTATTTGTATATACAATATTTTGTATTACTTTGCACAATATTTTCTATTACTTTGTACATTATTCTGTTCCATGTTATCTTATTCGCAATGACATGGTCTATTTTGTGCAAACACTTTTTCCCCTTATTTTACTCTACTTTTAAGCCTTGTGTTTTATTTTAGGTAGTATAGGTATTAATTGGTTGGTAAATAAAATAAAATAGAAAATCTCACCTGTGCATATACATTTGTCCAAGGCCATAATGAGGAAGTATAAAAGATGGCACTGCAAACTGGGTGGCCTGATAATAATACTGAAAAGCCTGATCATAATCTTCCTGGACGTGGAAGGCCCTTGCCATATGATAACAAGATTCAGCTCGCATTGCCTCATTCTCAGTATTATGAAAGGCATGTAAAGCCAAGTTATGGACTTTGGCATAGTCTTTTTTGAAAAAGAAATGGTTGGCCAAGTGGTTCAGAACCATGGGATGGGTTGAGTCATATGAATACGCTTTGCTAAGCATTTGTACTCCGTTTCGAACGCTCTCTGCTTCATTTTGATTCAGCTCCATGATAGCCAAGCCCACTAATGCTCCAACGCAAGATGGATCTAATTCAATAGAACGCTCAAAAGCAATTCTACAAAAAAAAATAATGCAGACGCAAAGTGGAAGGTAAAAAAGGAAAAAGCAAAAAAAAGTAGATGATAAAAAGGAGAAAAAAAAGCAATTCTGCAAGAAAAAAAAGATAATACAGGCATAAAGTTGAGGCTAAAAGAGGAGAAGTAATTGCAGAATACTGACGAATCCAGCGAGTGACGGATCTAATTCAATAGAACGCTCAAAAGCAAGTCTCAAAACAATAAAAAAAGCATGAAGGGGAAGTTAAGAGAGGAGAAGCAATGAAAGAATACTGACGAACTCAACGCACGATGGATCTAATTCAATAGAATGCTCAAAAGCAATTCAACAAAACAAAGATAAAAACAGCGTAAAGTGAAGACAAGAAGAGGAAGAGCAACAAATGAATGGTAAGCTAAACGTTATTCAGCAAACTAATCCTTTTCGGGTGAAGTAGCGAAGTACTAAATCCTAGTCTTTATGAAAATAGTATTCGTTGGAAAAACAAAAAATCAATATTGAAAACACAGAAAATTAAAGCATTAGATTCACGAATAATTCATAACAAGCATTAATACAGATTTCTTCCTTCACAATGAATTCTGTGGCGTTCAATCTAAATGGGATAATTCAATTCTTGAGTTTTTTCAGGAGAGTAAGTTTAAAGTAAAATTTCATTTGTCAGTATTACAGATAATCCCTGTTGTGACTCACTGAAAAATCGCATCATACCGTTCTGTTCAAGTTTACTTAGCTTTCTCAAGCCCTTAGTATTTTTCTGTGCACCTATTTGACTTTATTTTCTGTCGTTTGTAATAAATAAGATATAAATATTACGAGGAAGAGAGAACTAGCCACTGGTCACAAAATAAAAAGATGGACACGAAGTTGATTACAGCATCTAATAAACTAGCCTTGAGTTTACAATTTAAACTTTTTTCCCCTTTTTTTTCAAAGATAGACACATCTACCTTGGAGCATGGTTTTATTACAAGTCTATCCTTAAGTACAGGTCAATACGCAAAACACTAATTTAACAAGTTTTTGGCTTTGACCAAGGAAGCCAAAATTGTCAACAAATGGCTATATTCAGTCAGACCAAATCCCGAAAATTTAAAGGAGATGGAGAATTTATTTTTCAAAATATAGTAGTAGGAGGCAATTGGGTTGTTTTCAATGACATTATCAAAAAAGGTACTTTTCCATGAAAATATAACTAAAAACATATTTTTCTAAATTTAGAAGGGAGGCAAACAAATCTTGCAGGCAACATCTCTCCCTTCTCCTTTCAACTGAAATCACTGCATATACTGTTGGGGAAATCTTGCAAAATGAATTATTACAATGAACCTCGAATTAACAGATCTCATTAATTTCCTGGTTAACTTAATTTTTTAATTTAATAAAGTAAGCTGCTTAAAGTCAGGGAGTAAAGTTGATAAAATATAAGCAAAGACAATCCTGTGAGGTATAAAAAAAGGTGATTTTGTTTTCCACCATTGCTCTACTAATAATTTAATTGTTAATAAGTTAATAAGGTAGGACATTTTGCTCTAAAAAAAAATTGGAATAATGTTACGACTGGCACTTAGGGGACTGAGCACCGTATTTTAGTCAAAAATAGATAATTTTTTAATGAAAAAAAAAATGTCTTTTTTTCTTTTTTCAATAAATGAATAATTGGTTGGGAACCAAAGGGCTGCGGCAGTCTTTTAACCGCTGTTTAAGGTGATATTTGTTTTATAGTAGTTTGTAAATAAATCAATTCAGTTCATTTAAAATTATTGTTATAAGGAAGTAAATTTGGTAAATGCATATACAGCCAAGCACGCGAGTTATTAAAGGAATGACTCGATTCTAACTAGTACGAATATTCGGAAGAACAACTTGGACATGTCTATAAAATATGCAACGAATATAGATCACTAAAAACACAGATGCAAGTAAAAAAATAATTACATCCCTCAAATAGGCTAAAACAAATTATAAAAATGACTATAATACTTATATATTACTTTGGAGGTGACCAAAACAGAAGCTTCAGAGAGCCTTCTGTCACTATAGAGAGTCTCTACTATAGAGATTCTATAGAAATTATAGAGATTCTATATTCTCTCTATAGAGAATATAGAGAGTCTCTCTATAGTCTCTACTATAGAGAATCTCATAGAGAGTCTCTGTCACTATGTTAGCTTCAAGTATCTCAACACTGCTATAGATTTTTAGTAGCAGCAGTGGATAGCCAAAGTAAACACTAAATTTACGATGTTTAACAACTGTGAAAATAATAGTTCTGTTTATATTCCAGTTGCAATAAGGCGTAGAAGAATCTTTTAAGTAGCAATAAACAAAAGCGTGAATTATACGAAAAAAAGACTGGAGTACAAATGCAGCATTTCAAAAAGGACATATACATCTCCTGCATTTGTAGCTTTTTTCGACGAGAGGGAGCACCTTTTGCTCACGAGAGGGAGCACCAGGTATACAGCTTAATGTGGCTCGGTTAAATAGTTTTAATGTTGCTCCTTACTTTCAGTAAAAAAATCTTTTTCTATTTAATCCTAAAACTGATACAAATTTTAACAATCATGTATAGCTAAATTTTACCAACAACAAAGTAAGATTGTAGTATCATTGGCAGTTTTGAGAGCACCGAATGAAAAATCACCAATATAATAGAATCTTGCTTTTCTTATGGTATCAAGCATACCTACTTCGAGCAAAGGCACCAATATATATACTTTAGGAGAGGCTTTTTTTATCCATACAAATTTATTTATCCATATTTATGAAATAACTGATATTTTAACAGTAAAAATATGTGCTATAAACGCCTTTATTATATATGCTATCATGTTTTACCGCCTCCAGCTTTTTTTTAACAGTGCTCACGAAAGAAAAACCGTTTATAGCCAGATAGACCGAAAAATAGTAAAACTTTTATGGACAAAAGAAAGACTAATAAATATCTAACGACGAGCCGGCCTAGCATGACAAAACCAAATAGTTATGTCAATTTGACGTTAGGGCATTTTCCCCTTCTTATTTTTCCCCCTTCCCTCTTCGCAAGACATTTATAAATATACACACTCCCCCTAGAATTTTTACTGAAAAAAGAAATATCACTAACACTCCCATATTTTCGTGAATTGACGCCACTGAAAAAACGAAAAAAAAATTGAACAAACTGGATCTGTGGTCCATAGAAAGAGAAACAAGCATATTCAAACGAATAGTTCAAACGTATTCAACAAGGGTTCTTTAATGTAGGGAAATAAAAAATACCAGCCATAATAACATTAATAAAAGGAAGAAATCTAAAATTAAAATCTAGCTACTCATGGAGGAGCTATTATATATATATTGGTTTGATTGTTTCTTTTTGTTCCTTTTAATTTAATTTTTTTTCTCTTTGAAGTCTTAGGGTTTAGATCATTGTATTTCAATGCATAAGGATATGCGAAATATTCGTTTGACATTTCTTCTTTGTCTTCCTACCAACTGTAGATCAGTTTTATTTTCAAGGTTTATTTCATGGTTTTTTTAAAGAGCAACTATTTTTTTTTTTTTAGATGTACTAAACATGCGTTACATATTTTGTGACTACTTTATTTGTCACTTATTTTGATTTTATAAATAATTACCGATTTTTATTTTTATCTTTGCCAAATCTAAAAGAACATAGTATCAGAGGTCTGGTAGTTGATTTTCTTCAGTATTGAAATCACGGAATATTTACCAAGGAATGTCATAGAACTTCCGAAGTCAAGTTTAATCTTTAAGTATACATGTATACACAAGTATGTATATACATAAAATACATGAAATAAGCATATAGAGTTAGTTGAAAATAAGGGGAAAGATGGTTCAAGTAGTTGCTTCATGTCAGTAGTTTTGGATGATTTAGTTAGTGGTATAAACACCAGAAAACGGTCTGGCCTGAACACCAGAAGCTGGTATTTCAGTCAAAGATTAGATGTTCGATGGAGTATGGAGCAGAGGTTCGGGTTTTGATAGGAGTACTAAATCCGAAAAATTACAGTTAAAGTATTATAGAAAGGTGTCAGGATTAAGCAGAAGCTTTAATGGTTTAGTTAGTGAGTAAAATTGTGAAGCCTGGGCTAATCATGGGAAACCATGAGCTAGTGAGGGAAATATTGGACAAGTCTCTGTTAGACGCAAGAAAATATTAGTGAATGGGGCAGATTAAGGCAAGTTCAGATTTGTCTTGAATATCGGGTGAATGGAGTGAGGGTTATGGTAGGGGTAGGGAAATAGAGGAGATGAAGGTAAATTCAATTTCCGATGATCATGAAATTCAGTGGGTGTAAGGTACGACAGTGACTCTCTCGTTTATATTCTAGGGTAAAGAAGACATGGGGACAGGAGGTATATTATAGACCTGGGTTGTCTAGGGATCATGTTGAATGGGTAATTTCTTGTAAAGGTAACTTTATGCGACTTGAGGTAGGAAGAGGATATTTGGAAAGGTTAGAATGAAGAATGGTCCTTATAGACGTCCAATGTGAGGAGAGAGAAGGGGGGATAATTAGGATTAAGGGATTTGAGATTTTTGAGGGAAGACCTGTGGGCAGATAAATTGTTGGGAAATGGGCTATTATTAGTATTAAGAATCTGGCATGGTTCATTTATGTCGGCATGACCCACCGAGAGGGTGCTATGTGATAATTTTGCTTATATTACTGTTTCTGAATGTTTTTTCTAGTTTTAATCTTTTGGTTCAAAGGGTTTAATTTACACTTAATTGCTTTTGTATGTTTTTCTCCTGTTTTTTCTTTGTGACCATGGCTCTGAGGTTTTTTTTTGTCAGTCAAATATAGTAGAACTACACTCTAATACTATACTGTGTACCATATAATTGATTATACTCAATCTCAGATTTAAACTTCAATTTTCCTCAAGAAAGGAAGAAACTTTGGGTCATAAAGCTACATCATATTAAACTACTAACCTGGCTTTTTCATGGTTTCCAAGTTTAAGAAAGCAATGAGCCATACCAAGACGAACAGAAGCAGGGCTATCCGGATGATTCCTCAACGCCTTTTTATAAAAAGCCAACGCCCCTTTATAGTCCTTCTTATTGAAAGCAATGCAAGCCTTACCAAGCAGCGCAGGTAAGCAGTTGGGTGACTGACCAAGAACGAAACCAAACTGCTGATCAGCTTGACTCATTTTATCACCTTCAATAAGGCAGAAATAAGCACGACCAAGAAGATGGTTCTAAAAAAAGAAAAAACTTCGTCAAACAAACACAAAAAAAACATATAAATAAAAACATAAGCAAAAAATTATATACGTATATGCGTATATATATATATATATATATATATATATATATATATATATATATATATATATATATATATATATGTAATGAAACCGAAAAATGTAAATAATAATACACATAAAAAATAATAAGCATAAAAAACGTCAGCGCTTATTTCTCTCCTCATAAGTCGTATAACTGTACGTCTCACCAGTATCAAATGTAATAAAACATGCATGCGTAAACAAAGTTTCAAAGAAATTTAATTTCTCATTGTCCAAATAAAAATAAAAACTATGAGAAACAGAAAAATTATAGGCAATACTGAAACATGTTTTAAAGGGGTAAAAGTACCTCCTTTAGAAGATCAAAAAGAACAAAATACTGAAACATTCGGTTAAACCACGTGACACATTCATAGTGCCCTAAAATGGATAATAGACTATCTATCAACATGTGAAAATGACATAATTTTTATACAACCCTTAAAAGGTTTATGCTAGCTTTTTCTCTTCTCTTTTTTTCTTGACTTTTTCTCCCTTAGACAATCACCCTGGAAAATTTTTGCCAGAATATAGATGGTTTTAAAAAACTAGAGCAAGAGATACTAACTAGAATAGAGCATGAAGAGGAAAAGAAGAGCCCTTTCTCAACGTTGATCCAGAAGACCTGCCACAGAAAATTTATAGTCTAATAATATACAACGTTTTTCTTCCCTCCCTCCTCCTCCCTCCACTGTTGGAGTCTTTGTATATATAAGCAGAGCTAAAACTTGCTCGTAAAAAGAAAATATATCATAAACAAGTAAGTTCAATACAATAATAAAAGAGTTTGATGCACAAATAAGCAGTACTACAACTACCTCTAAGCACTAAACGCAGCACCGTACCGACTGAGAACAACACTGCTACAAATGTTCCTCTTGCACCCCAATCTATTCAAGCCTTCAGTCTCTTTACTCCTCTCAAGAAGTTCCAACTTCCTTTAAGTCCCTATTTGAGACCTCTTCCTGGTCCATTCAGATACAACTTTCTTTTCGTTCAGCCCCACATAGACTACCAAAAAAACCTCTCACGTCTTTGGCATGTTGCCATCCTTCATCCTTCAAATATCTCCAAGCCATCTTAACTTTCGTTTGGCTCTAGATGAATGCTCAAAAAGGGCAATCTGTCATCCTTCATCTGTAAAACGTGTACTAGCCATTGTGTCCAAGAGAGAATCGCCCGTCCTAGCTAAGTGGTTAGCATGCTAGACTTGAAATCCGTGAAAGTGATCCGTGAAGGTGTTTGAATCCTAGTGCTGCTTGTTATTTATGCCCCCCCCCCAAAAAAAAAACATATATAGGTGACAATGGAGGTTGTTCTAATTCTTAAAATAAAATGTTACTAACCTGATCGTACATAATTATCCTATCTGCAGCAGTATATAAATGAGTAGCTCTGGTAAACAGGTCTCTTCGTTTATCCTTGTGTTTCTCCTTGGAGGCCTGTTGAACATAATAGGCTGCAAGGGTATCAAACAGACGCATTTGATCCCTTTCACACTCTTTGTAGTCAGCTTTTGCATCAGTCTGGGCGGTCTCTAAGATTTTCACAAAATCATTTATCTTGCCTTGTTTGTAATATTCTACCTGAAAGACAATAAGAATCATTTAATCATAGGATATACAATAGTTGTAAGAATAATGGCATATATACAGACCATGTTTTATTATTTGTCCTCTTCCCAGGGGATTTCTCACCGACTTACTTAGATTTCCCTCGCCTGCTGGTGCATAAGGCATCAATGGTACTTCTTCATGATGACATAAAGAGTACTGCCAACCAAAATCTTCCACAGGCGATCTGGATAGTACTGCATCCTTCTCCAGACATAGTTATAACTGTAGCTTTTTGCCGTCTACCCCTTCTGATACCGGGAAAGACCCAGCACCACAGATCGCGAGGGAGGCAACCTTTCCCTAAGCGTACCAAAGGCATACACATATTTATTGAATCACTCGATAGAGCAGTAAGAAGCACTAAAACTGATCTGTTTACAAGGCACACAAAAATTACATAAACAAAAAACTACAATTACTTTATACTGTTGAACAGGCCCACGAAAAAAGGATTAAAAGAATGCTGATACCGCGCTGGGCAGCAGTAAACTGGGTCAACTTGTTCTGTCTTCTAGTGAGTATGTTCAGGGTTGCTTCGTGGAAAGGATACACCTGTGTTTTAAGCTTCCTAGAATGCATTGTCCAAATATGATTACAAGATTTTGGCGGTGGTTGTGGAGCGACTCTAGTCCCGATAATTCAAGGGACTTTTCGTAAGAAGTACTGCTTTCTCAAATCACAATTTTACAAGCACGAATTTGTGCATGCTTAAAATTATGTAAAATTAACATGTGATGCCAATATCACCATTGAGTGCTTGCGATTTTATCAGTCACTAGCGTCTGTTTTGTTTTTCTCACGAATGAAAATGTTTGTAATCTTATTATTCCAATGAATTCTAACTTAGGATGCATCTTAGCTGATTTAATAGATTTATAGTCAAACCTGATTAACACACCCAAAGTCAAACTTAAAACTCATGTATTCATAATATTCTGCTTAAAAAGAAAAAAAAAATTTGATGAATAAATTAATAATAATAATCAAATTACTAATTTTATTACTGCTTTGTTATTAATAATAAAAAGACAGGCACATACAACATTTTTTGGACAGGGGGGGGGGGGGGGGGTAATAATAAAAAATATTTTGATAATTAGAATAAGAATTGCCTAAAAATGTGGGAAACTTTAGGATTCAGGAGGGGGCATTCGCACACGTCCCTTTAATGAAACATCAATTAAGATAATAGATGATAACTATAAAAGTAATTTATTTGACTACAAAGTTCAAAATAGTTTCAAAGGAAAAAGAAACCAAAGCCATTAAGGTCAATGTAACTCAAAAGACATTCTACTAATTTTACAGTTACACATTTTCTAAGTACCAAAGATATGGTAAAATAATTTTGAAACAAAATACTCCATTTTTCAACTATTACTAGTTAAAGAGGGATAGGAAATGACTGATTTTGAAGAAAAAAAAAAAAACGAAAAACGACAGGATCTTCAAAGGGTTCATTTTCACAAGAATGATATTTGAATTTGGGTTCGTCAATCTAATGCTTGTAAAAACCTTTTTCTCAACTAAAAGGTGGATTTGACCAGACTGAAAGCTCGGCATATTTTTAGAGAAAAAACAAACACCATCTAGATTACAGTAACTCAAAAGATATCCTAAAAATTTTATAACCTACTAATTTGTTTCTTTTCACAGATACAGATATTATAAGCACCAAGTATAGAGCAATAGCAATTTTGAAACCAAAAACTCCATTTTTGAATTATTACGAGTAAAAACCCTATTAGGCTTTGGCTGGACACTTATTTGCCTATGATCCCGGGTGACTTAACAGTCATGTGTCAATTCTCAAACTTGGTCAATCTGCCTGAGACTCGAGATAGACTTGCTACTCCAAAAGCTAACGCACAAGTATTCGTCCATTCAGTCATAGCTATTCCCGTGTTGTTATCAGTGTATAAACATTGTCCAAAATACCAAACCCCCCCCCCCCACAGCATATATGTGCTATAAAGAGTATATTTCTCACTATAGAGAGATATGAAAAATTGTTTCGTCCCTTTAGTTCAATTCTGTTTGGTTTATTATTCACTTAAGACATCAAATTCTTAGCACAATCAAAATCGAACTAACAAAAATAAATAAAAACTGAAGATAATTTTCTTTGGCTTTTTTTGGAAAATGACATTTTTCTGGAAAAGAAAGAATAGAATCTTCTAGGGGCTCAATTTCACAGGAATGAGAGCTGAACTTATGTTCACGTCTCATCATTGAGAAAACAACCATTTTTTTTTCAATAAAAAGGGGGATTTTATATCCAGTTTTATTCTGGTCGAAAAGGCAAAGCTGAACTAAGGCTCTTAATCAGTTTCAACAAGAACTGGATTAATAGAGGATGGAAGCAAAAACATATATTCCTTTCACAAATCCAGCGTAAAAACAGAAATTCACTTGGATATAGGATTTACATCCAGCTCACCTCCTTTTGAAAATGACCTTTTAAGCATATTGAGACCCAAAAAATATATAGGAAAATAGACTAAACCAGCTGATACAGTGGGCTGAGTTTAAGCATGTAAGCTGCAAATCTCTCTTTGACAGAAAATGTCACATGTCCCCATTTCAATTACCATAAACAACCACTGTCAATACTTTTGTCCATTTTGCTGACCAGATGTTCTTATTCACTAATGGAACTGCCCATTAGTAAATTTAAATCTCAATTCCATGTGGGGTTGCTTGGTAAGTAGACCTTTGAAACAAATTGAGATTGATGGAGTTAAAAATGATTCAATATTTTTGCTTTGGGATCATAATGTTATGTAGTTTTATTGCATATAAAATATTAATTTAACTTCTTTTTTTTGGTATACGGTTTCGCCCTCTTACTTCTTAGAAAATATAAATGCTTTGTTTTTTTCTTATTAGTAACACACCTTGGCAAGCAGTGCTTTTGATGTGCAAACAATAAATTTTGTTTCTGATATTTTTCCTAATAAATTAATAATACTACTACTACACTCCTTGTTGCAGTAGTCCATGCGGCCTGAGTCTTATTGAGTTCCTTTCAGATTCAAATTGATAACATTGGAGGCAAGCCAAATGCTTGGAGAATTCGAAATCTGCATGCAAACCCCTTTTAATGTGACCTTTCACTGCTAGTTTAGGTGAGAAAATATCTTTATTAGCACCAATTATGGTTGGTAGGAAGAGGGCAATTCCCCCCTCTTTGATAGCACCTTTTTCTATCTCTTTTTTATTATTAGTAAAATCTTTCTCCCCTCCTTATATTTTCGTGAATTGATACCCCTGTCAACAGCTGCAACAGATAGAGGCCAAGTTTTATAAGTTTCAACAATGTTGTGTTTCAGTGTTTTGGCAATTCTTCAAATCTGAGGAGCAAAGAGCCTGCACTTAAATTTGGTTCAAGGATAAAAAACTGCTTTATATGCTCCTTGCATACTTGTGGAGGCGTTTGTTGGCAATACTATGGGTTCGAAGTAGAAGTGCTATGTGACACAAATGCGTCAAGCATGGATGAAAAAAAGGTCAGTGACAGGCATTTGGGATGACCATAAAAAAGCACAACACTTGGAATCTTAACAAGCATACAAGAGGCAATCATTGACAGACAATCCACGTTTTCTGTGATTATAGAAATTTTGTAAACACCTGTTTAACATACCTTGTGAGACAATCTGGGTATGAGATGTATTGCTCCAAAATTCATACCCAAATAGCTGACATTTGATCAGCAGCCAAAGAAGAGCAACAGACCATCCCTTGTCTTAAATTTTTTTAAAAAAAACTATTTTAATGCCCTTAATTGACAAAACCTTACATCAGAAGGATGAGGGTAGTGTGATCATGGCAAGCAAGATCTTAAATGCTTGGTTCTTGAGTGTAATTTTAAGCCCATCACAGTCTAGTCACATAAAAGGTCAAAGCCTAATGCAAAACCTGTCCAGACAAGCAATCGCCAATACTTGTTTATTGTCAATGCTTTATGTCAAATTTCTCTGAGCCCATGGTCAATTTTGCAACCTTTGCCTCATTCAAAGCAGGAGTCAACAAGATCAGTGAGAAATCCAGGTAGGATTGAACTGGAGATCTACCTCAATGAATCTTATTGTAAAAAATCATCAAGATGTCAATAGAAAAACTGTTTATTACCTTATCTTGTTGGTAAGAACAATATGAGGTAGATAGATTTGTTTTTAGACAAACTGGATGACCTGCAAGCTTCTGGTTAATTAGTTACATGATCATTAATACTTACAGCTAATGTAACCCATAAGCCTAGTTGGGTTTGTTCTTGTTTTAAAATACCAATGACTTCACTAGCATCTGGCAGGGAGTCCACATCCAACTCAATGACTTCATCTGTATCCCTCAGTGGGATTTCAATAGAACCCAACATGACAGAAGCTAAAATAATAAATAAACATCAGGCTCAACACCATGGTTATTAATACGAAATAGCCTATCAATCTATCATGCATATGGACTTACTTTGAAGAACATCATCCTGGGTGAATTGTTCCAAAGGGATACTGGCACAGAGAAAAAAGCCCCGAAAATTGACAGAAAGGATAACACCAACCCCCCCCCCCCATGAAAAATTTAACAGGGAACTTAAAATGACCTTAAAAATTGGAATTTTTGGGGATAGGGGGGTGTATTTGAGAATTGTGCAACTAATAAAATTCTTTTTCATACAATTATATACTTCATGATGTTGAAGAAAGGCAGAAAAAATCCATTACTTGATTTCTAGTCAAGTCACTTACCTCTTTTCTATTAAATCATGTGGAATCTGTTTTAAGCATCCATAGAATAACCCAGAAATCAAAATTTTATATCAAATTTTGTTAAGCTATACAAAAAACTGTCACATTTCTAAAGAAAATGTTGATTTAATACTAAAATTTTCAATTCCAAACTAAATTGAATTGACCTAAAACTTTCCTAAACATTATTTCGGATTTTACTAAAACTGTGAGGACAAAGTTGAACTATACACACAGTAAGCTAGAACGTGGTAAACATAGGCCATAATCTCAGGAGAAAGGGAGTTAAGTTTTCTCTAGGTCACACAAAAATTAAATTATATGCTAAAATTTGAGAGAGAAGCCTTTGGAACAACCTTAGGGTATCCCCTTTCACATCCTGGCAAGGATAGATGCAGAATAAAAAAAAAATGCTTTGGATTTTACAAAGTTAGACTTTACCAACTTTTGTGATTGATTTTGACTTTAATTTCTTTCCATCTTTATTTTGGAAAGATTATATTGCTTTTTTTCTGTTGTAACCATGGATGTCCAATTGAAATTCATTCTAAGCCTATGCCAGGTTATTCTATAGCCTTAAAGTCATTGATTCTCTTTGAAAAATGTCATGACAGCATGATCAATATCATTGAATTGTTAAAGGAAGAAAACTTCAGATTCCTTATTCTCTTTTTACTGTAATTAGCCTAGAACTAAATAATTTTCTCCGCGATTATAGATACCCACAATTTTCGCTTGGGTGTCAGAAGATTTTTGGTAAGGTTAGGAGAGGAGGGTTTATTGACAACATCAAAAATAATATATGAATCAAATTAACTATAGCTCATCAGAAAATTCAGAAGTTGGAGTGCCAGATCAAAACGTCTGACTCTCTTAGTTTGTATTCTAGGGTAAAACAGATATAGGGAGAGGATGTATATTTTAAAACTGGGTTATCTAGGGATGATGTTAAGTGGATAATTTCTTAAGAGGTAATTCTATGCCACTTGAGGGAATAAGAAGACATTTAGGAAGGTTTAGAATCAAGAGTTGCCCATACAGTTGCCTGATAAATGAAGAATGGAAAGAAAATATGTTGCATTTTCTAATGAAGTGTGAAGGGTTTTGAGAAAGGAAATTTTGGGGTGGATGAGGGGGAAGAGTCTTGGGTGAATTTTTTTTGGGGAAAACAGGAGTTTCATTAGTATTAGGATTCATGTGCAGTCTATTTGTGTGGGCATGGCCACACAATGAATTGAAGGGTAAACATGCCCCTTGATTTTTTTTGTCCCTGGGCATCTCCATAGCATCTAATCAGAATTGCATGGTAGTCAGTATTGACAAAATAGATGTAAGGTGAAATAAATAGGCATCTGGGAATTATATATTCACATAGTTCCTGAGTTGGGCTGTAAATTATGCCAACTGTCCATTATTCACAGGTAAGTTTTATGCCAATCATACCTCATAAGTTTTTTTCAAGATACAGGAGTCCTTTCCAATGCCTCTCCCATATCTACTAAATTTGATTGGTCTTTCTTGATGCCCAGTATGGTACTTTTCTGTAAAATCTGAGGATTTAGAATTTTTTCAGAGGATTAGTGATGGCATCTTGGGAGCCTAGGGTTCCTTATATGGGGTTTCTAAGGGACTTTAAGATTGACAGTAGTGGGAGCATAATGTATATAAATAGGCACATAGCCACTACTCTTTTCTTCTTTTAATGATTTAAGACGAAAAAAGAAGGGTTAACAGTGATTCCCTCAGGGCAAGATGCAGGTGCATGTTATTTAATAAGGCATGTTTTCTTCAAGATACAGGCATTAATTAAGTAATAGGGAGTGTTTACTTTTAATTGCTATTTAATAAGGAATGTTTGGATATGACTGTTATGTAATAGGGAATGTTTTCTTTTAATGTCATGTAATAGAGAATGTTTACTTATGTTTAAGGATAACATAATCTCACATGACATAGTAGAGGTTAGGGCCTCATAGGGAATCCCCAGTGTAACTGGGAGGACACACAGGTGTTATGCAATGATTGTGCACATGTGGGATGTGATGTAATCTTGCATACTTGATAGATTTGAAAAAGCAGTAAATAGGGAATCAAATTGTATAATTCATTTTTTCTAGCTGATGTTGTAGTTCAACTGAGAAAAAAGACCAGTAAAAAATACTCCAGTCTATTTGGGAAAAAATGTTACAAGGTGAATCAAGTGGCAAGCTTGCCTTTTAGCAAGCAAATTAATCCAAACATAAACAATTCTACCAAATACCCATGACATTAAGGGGGAAGGTAAATGCATTAGAGTAAAAAATGACAAAACAAACAAATCCCCCCCCCCTATACTGAGCATGGGTGTAATCTCAGGCTATATACAGAAATTTGCTGATTTTGCTTATTTTTTCTTAATGACACTACAAATAAAATGCTGATCAGAACAAAAACAATTCAAACCCATAGAATTGGCAAAATTGACAGAATAGCATAGGGCTATTTGGACTTGGAAGGATAGCAATGAGTACATTTGAAAATATCATTATCAGGTAAATCAAGGCATATGCTTATATTTTAGAAAGCAAATTAATTAGGAGAAGGAAACATTGATCCATACTTTTTCCTAAGATTGACAGAGGTATAGCCTAAACATTTCCTCTATGCAATTTTTGGTAAAATTCTATATTCTAAATCAGGAAGTTTTTCCATATTGGAAAGTAGTTGATTTAGGTGAATGAAGGTTCTATGAATGCTTCCAAGACCTTTTGCAACTTGGAAAATTCGGAGGTATAAAAATGGAACTTTAAGAACTGAATATATAGCAGGCACCAGGCTGGAGGGAAGTTTATTGAGCCTCAAAAGTTTGCTAAATACTGATTTATAAGGGTTAGAAGCAAAACATCTGAGATACAAGAATAGATCCCACTATTACAAACAGGCATTTCCAAAACATATGTTGAATGAAAATCACAAGCAAAAATTAAAGAGACGCCTATTTTTTTGAAGTTTGTGGTAACAAACTTGTAGTAATGAGGGATCCGGCTCAATAGTAACCAAAACTCTAAAAACAGAAATTTTATAACAATAGTTAAATCAAAAGAATCGCATTTTAATGCTGATTTTAAATACACAAGTTTCATCAAGTTTAGACATACCCATGAAAAGTTACGAGCCTGAGAAAATTTGCCTTATTTTAGAAAATAGAGGGGAAACAGCCTTTTAAGGTCATAGAATCTTAATGGAAATCACACCTTCATATTCAGCATATCAGAGAACCCTACAGCAGGTGGGATTTTGCATTTTTTTGCCACAAGACAGATAAGAGATACATATTTATTTGTTGTTTTTTCCCAGGGGTATCATATTGACCCAGTGGTCCTAGAATTTCATGAGAGGGCTCATTATAACAGAAACTAAAAGTTCTAGTGCCCTTTTAAGTGACAAAGAAATTGGAGGGCACCTAGGCCCCCTCCAACGGTCATTTCTTTCCAAAGTCACAGGATCAAAATTCTGAGATAGCCATTTTATTCAACATAGTTGAAAAACCTAATAACTATGTCTTTGGGGACAACTTACTCCCCTATAGTCCCCATGGGAGGGGCTGCAAGTTACAAACTTTGACCAGTATTTACATATAGTAATGGTTATTGGGCAGTGTAGGCTACAGACACTTTCAGTGGGATTATTTTGGTTGGGGGGAGAAGGTTGTGCAAGGGGGGGACTTTCCATGGAGGAATTCGTAATGTGGAAACAAATTTCCAAGAAGGGGGTGCAAGATTTTTTAGCATTTTTTGAAAAGACAATGAAAAAATAAATATGAAAAAAAAATTTCAACTGAAAGTAAGGAGCATTAAAACTTAAAATGAACAGAAATTATGATGCATATAAGGGGTTCCCCCCTTCTAATACTTTGCTCTTCATGCTAAAGTAATTTTATTAATCACAACTATTTATTCTATGGCCTTTGTGATTCAGGGGTCATTCTTAGGGAATTGGGACAAAAATTTAAGCCTTAGTTTAAAGAAAAGGGTATTGACAAGGGGGTGAACCCCCTCATATACATAATAAAAACATCCAAATATAGAAGTTTGTTACATAAGTTAATTTGTAAGTTACATATTTTTTTACTAATAAAAACGTTTGTAAAAATTAAAAGTTCTAGTTGCCTTTTTAAATAACCAAGAAATTGGAGGGTAACAAGGCCTACTCCTGCACTCCTTTTTTTCTCAAAACCATCCAATTAAAACTATGAGAAAGCCATTTAGCCAAAAAATAAATTAATCTGCAGATTTTGCTTTAATTATTCATGTGCAGAGCCAAAATAAAAAAACAAGATTTTTTAACTGCAAGTATGGAGGAACATTAAAACTTAAAACAAACAGAAATTATTCCATATATGAAAAAGGTTGTTCCCACCTCAACACCTTGTTCTTTATGCTAAAGATTGACTCTTTCTCTCTACTCAACTTTTTAAAACAATAAACAACTTTAGTGTTTAGAGTGAGTGAGGCATTGAGGAGGGGACAACCCCTTTCATATATGGAACAATTTTCTGTTTGTTTTAAGTTTTAATGTTGCTCCTTACTTGCACTTAAAAAAACTTGTTTTTTATTTAATCTAATATTAAGACAGGTAGCCTATAGATATATTTGTCTTTTACATGCAATATTGGGACTTTGACTCCTGTTGTTGCCTGATTAATTGTTATGGGTGTTTGGGTATCCTAAATAAAGAAAAATCAGAAAAATTGTTCCCTGTAAAATTTTGTAAGCATTTGAAACAAGGAAGGAGAATTGATAGGAGGTTGTAAACAGCTTCAAAAATCACAACTTAGGCTCTTAATTCATTTTAAGTTTTAATTCTTCTAATACAACTATTTCCTATGATAACAAAAAGTCTCTCATCTAGGATTTCACCCTTTTTACAAAGAGCAAAACCAAGCATCTAAAATTTTCCCATTGTACTGGTTATTTTTTGTTTGATTATATTATCAGATTGGCATTAAGGACTAGTCATTGATGAATGACAACATTTAGAAAAAAATGCAAATGAACAAAATCAAAACACCAAATAGGAAACAAAGGACTAAATTTAGGAATAAGGTGGTGGGGGTAAAAACCTGGCAAAATAGATCTTTTGTGGAAATACACAAGGGGCTTTTATGAGGCTCATAACATTGTTCTATCAAAATGCATAAGATTTTAAAGATTTGGAAGTCTTATACTTAGGAATAAACCCTTGATATAGCTTGAAATTAGGTATTTACCTGGAGATGGATCTGAAGAGAAGGAAACATATTAAGATAATCAATTTGTACTTCTCAACATGCAGAAAAATTGTAGCTAACAGATTGTGCACGTAGACTCACCATAGTATATCCCTCCCTCTCCCTAATGTGCAAATATATAACCAAAATTTGATATCTGGTATCTATTTTCCTAATCTATCTCTCTTGTTTCAGCCTGAAGCAACTATGACAAAACAAACCATAAAGTCAAGTAATGGGTGGCAGAATGCATTGGAAATATATAATCCAAGCAGGGCTGAATTTGAAGCTTTGATGCTCCTAGGCCTAAGTCTTTTTGTGAGATTTTCTATAAAGTTGCCAAAAATTTAGAGATTGTGGAAGCACTGAACAGAACACAAGTGATGAGCCAAAACTAAATGAAAGAGAAAGGTAATAGGCTATCAAACTCTCAGTTGTGATTCTTGGGAGAAATCAGAAAGTTTACAAGTGCCCATAGAACTTCTGTGTTGTTCTAAAATCCCATTTCTGTGAGTAGACTAGATGGCAGAAGCATGGGCAGATCCAGGATTTTCTTTAGCACTGAGTGCATAATAGGTTGCTTTGATAAACTTGCAAACAAAGAAATACCAGCAATTTAAAAGGAACCTCACCAATTATGCATTGTAGGTAGGTAGTGAAAATAGTCACAAATTAATCTAAAATCTGGTGAGGGCTAAAATTTTAATAAATTTGTTGGAATCAAAAATGGTATAAAAATATCAATAAGAAAAGTACATTATAAAAACTACCCTGCAATGAAACAAAAAACTGTTCAGCATCTAAAAAAAAAAATGATATTTAGTATTTCCTGCATAAATTTTTGCCTTTACACTTCTGATCACTATAGCAAGTGATTTGAGCTTTTGGGGTCATACATTCTCTGTGACACAGGTTAAACCATTTAGCATGTTGCCTAAGTTTGTGGCATTGCTCAGCAATTATGATAGAAATGAAGAGTAGGAAATGAGGATTAAGATATAACTTTTATATTCATAAAAGATGTACTAAAATTAAATATTAGTTCTTCTGGGGGTGTAACAAGCAAAATAGAACAAAGAGACAGACATGTATAGAAGAAATTTCAAACAAGCATTTTAAGTACAGATAATAAACCATTAACTAGTCACTATTTTATTTTAAATAATGTTTTAATAAAAAGTGTCAACTTTGACAAAACTATCAGAATTTATTAATAAAAATTTCACTTGTCTCAGTGAACATTTATAATGGCTAATGCTGTTAGTCTAGAGCTCTTCATTAATATTTCCTCTTCTATTCATCCTAAAATATTCAAATAAAGACCAAAATAATCAGAAAAATATGAGATCCAATAAAGATGCAACCAGGTATCTGCTTCAAACTAAGTATGAGTGGAAATACTACTTAAAACATAAATAATTACATGTTTGTGATTTTTGCATTTAATAGGTATAGATTGGAAATTTAAATGCTCAGTTTTTCAAGCTGTGGCAGATTTATAATTTTTTTTTATCTTGAGATTTCCAGATATTCAATGTAAGCATTTATATCTCAACATGTCTGTTGAGAACAGAAATAAAAATTCAAACATTGGCTCAGATTCAGCATTAAGCAAGAGAGTTGTACTACAAAAAATTTGATTTATAAAAAACCAATTGTGGAAGTATGATTGGATGGCATGTATCAAAATAAGTCTAGAATTCCTCAGCATACATTTCTGTGGTCAATTCAAGTGGCACGAATTTCCACTTTTTTTCAACATTTCATTAATAAACATTTGAAAAAAAAATTGATGTCATTCTACTGATTTAGACTGAGAAATCAGAGACCAATCTATAACAATTAGAAAAGAAAATAAACACATAATTATTTACCTCTTTTTATTAATGGTTTTTTCAAAAATCTATGTTTCTTAAATGACCACTCTGACCTCTGAAGGAATATTTTGATTCATATTTAGCTCTTAAGAATGACAAATCTTCAATTAAAGAATGATTTATGGGCCAGTTTTGACAAAATAATGCTATATTTTCTTAGTGGAAAAATTATTTATAATAAGGTTAGGTTAAGTAAAAAAAAATTGTGCTTAAATTTGAACTTGCAATAGAAGCAATTAATATAATCATAAGGAGCATAAAAAAGGCATCAAGTGATGTATTTACCTTATTGGTAAGTCAATAATATGAACTATGATATATTTACTGGGAGGGGGTAAAGTATAGCAGGGCTGCATAAAAAATCTGTTAACTACAATTAGCCTATCCTGCATGTTATGAATTCAGCTATGAACTGTTTTCTTAGCATATTTCTCCCTTTATTTTACAAAATTTAGATCACCTGGGCATTGATTTCTCATGTAGGCCTACAACACTATGCTACAACCCTCCCCCTAATGTGAATTCTATTTTCAACAGCAGGGCCTTCTCTTCTTATTAGCATAGACTTAGTTAGCCTAAATTAGCAGTAAACAGTAAGCCAAAAAGTGCCAGCAATAAAAATACTGCTAGGCTATTAAATTTGAATTAGTAGGCTATAGCCTATATGGCATTGAACATTAGGGGTTAAGCATATTAAAGTAGTTTCCACATATAGGAATGATATACAAAAGTAGGCCTAGGCTATTTTTCAAAGTGACATGGTTTCCACATGAAGCATGATATCATTTCACTAATAGCAGGGCCTTCTCTTCTTATTGATGTGGACTTAGTTAGCCTAATTTAACAGCAAAGAGTAGGCTAAAAGTGGCAGCAATAAAAATACTGCTATTAAATTTGAATTAGTAGGCTATAGCCTATATGGTATTGAACATTAGGGGGTAAGCATAGTAAAGTAGTTTCCACATAAAGGAATGATATAAAAAAGTAGGCCTAGGCTATTTTTCAAAGTGGCATGTTTTCCACAATTACTGAACAGTTTCCACATGGAAACATGATACCATTTCACTAATAGCAGGGCCTTTGCTTCTTATTAGCATAGACTTAGTTAGCCTAATTTAACAGCAAACAATAAGCTAAAAAAGTGGCAGCGATAAAAATACTGCTATTAAATAAGAATTAGTATATATGGTACTGAACATTAGGGGGCACACATAGTAAAGTAGTTTCCACATATAGGAATGATACAAAAAAGTAGGCTAGGCTGCTTTTCAAAGTGGCATGGTTTCCACAATCATTAAATGCTTTCCATGTGGAAGCGTGATACCGTTTCACTATTATTGTGGGCCAGCTAATTTATGACACATGCCTTTAATGAAGCAATTCAGATGGGTATTCCTCTTTTCTCACAGGAATTTACTTTATTTCTTCTTTGTTAGGTGGTGCTTTGTCTACTGCTCACTTATTGAGACATCTATTAAAATATTTATATAGGTAGCACATAGAAGCAACTATGCCAATTTAAGGCCAATTCGATCTTCCAGTTGAATCAAAATAATCCCCGTCCTCTCTAAGTGTACGACTAATGAGCAATCGACCAGTGGCGGCTCTAGACTTGGATAGCGGTAGATACTCCTTGTTTTTCCTGATATCTTACATTGAGTTATTTTATTTATATAGTTAAGTGACTAAAAAAATTCTGCAATTGTAATATTTTTGTACCTTGCCTCTGACACTAAATAGGTTATGAGGCCTAAAACCGTCACTGAAATTCACTATTTCTTTAATTTAAGTTGTATATTATCATGAAAGAATTGTTTTTTCGTTCCAAAAATATCACTGTAATTTTCTTTTGTTTTGAAGCTGGGGATATATCGCTACACTGTCACCTTGTTGCAGCGATGTGGATTTGGCTGAGACTCAAGGTTCAAGGGCTTACGATTCAATCCCACGTGTCATCCAGTATGATAATTGACTGAATAGGTTTTGACTTTTTAGGTAATATTTTTGGGTGATATCAGTGAGAACACAGCTTACAAAAATAAATTGAAGATGTGTTGTAAGAACATGCATCTCTTTAGACACTTAATGCTTTTAATAATTAGCTAAGGAACCCATTAGTAGTACAGATTTACTTTTTGGTTATGCATGCCTTCAATAATCGTGACAATATCATTTTGGACAGTGCTGTATTTTCAAAATTCCAAAAAATCCTTTTAAAACCAAGTCAAAAATATGACAAAAATCAATGTCAATGGCGAAAATTATTTTTGATAGTTGTTCGTACTGGCCGAAGGCCAGCTTGATATTCTTGAATAGCAAGGCTTTGATTGATTATATTTTGTAGAGGAGCTTGGTCAGCATTATAGTTTTGATATTTATGAGGTTTCTAAACTGGTAATTTTCGTATTTTTTTATATAGTTTTTTCGTGGTATGTTACTGCCTTTCACTCTAGTAATGGGGCTGATTATAAAACACGGGTATGTGTCACCGATATTTTCTGAGCCACCATTCATTAGCTTCAGATTAATATCGAAATGTTACATAGCTTCACCTCTGCTAGTGAAACCCCTTTCATATACGGAATAATTTCTGTTCGTATCAAGTTTTAATGTCGCTCCTTACTTGCAGCTAAAAAAAAACTTTTTTTTTATTTAATCCATCACTACAAAACAAATCAAAAGTAATCATCTGCTAGCATATTTTTACCCCCTTTGAAATTCAGAAGCCTAGTTTTGTTGGTGCAAGAATAGTACACGTTCAAAGTTAGAAATTTGTTCGTTGTTAAGGCGGAAAGTACTGTTCATTTAATTATAATTAAAGAAATGTGAAAGAAGAAATTTTTGCATTCTTTTATACGAGACGAATTAAGCACTAATTACATAAAAAGAAACGAGAGAACGAAATCAAATTGTATGTAATAGAAATAGAATAAGTGACATTATTCTTTAAATAAAAAAATACATTTATTAAGAAAATAGTAAAAATAGTAAATCCCAAACAAGATTACAATCACTTCTTCAGGTAACTTCCAATGTTTTCAAAGGGTTTTAAATACAAGCGCGACCAATCTTCTATGACGACCTTTGACTAAGATCTAGTTCTTCGGAAAAAACTTCTTCGGCTGATCGGACTTCGAGATACCGGCCTGAAAGGTTAATGCTCTATTTTTACTAGCTTCTTTACAAATCATGTCAAATGAAAAATTTGTTAAAAGAGTAACTCATCATTTCTCAGCCAGCCTTGGCAATACACAAACTCATACTTTCGAAATTAGATAAATCGGTATTGAACATGCAGATATCTAGTTTCTTTATAGAGAAACGCACAATATCTAAGTACTAAAAAAGATGAAGTCCTCCTGAGCCACTGTTTTGGCAGCGGGGACCAAATTGACATTCCAGCTACTGGGTCTTTCTTTTACAGGGACAAGTAGAGACCTTAACACCTAGCCTTGCAGCAACAGGTAAAAATACTACAATTACAGAAAAGTCAATCTTTTAGTAATGTCCCTGTGGAGACAATATTGAACATTATTTTTCAATGTTCTCGGTTATATTAAAAATTTAAGAAATGGAGGACATTTTTTAGGATGGTTTAAGGTTATGTATACCAGCCACATGGTTGGGCAAATTCTTGACCATTTTGACATCCTAATTCACCTGGTATGAAAGTAAATACATAACCTGATGCCTTTTCTTATGCTCTTTCATAGTTAAATAACTGTTTTCAGGAGTATTCCATTTTGAGCCCTAAATTAGGTCCGAAAAGGTAAAACAGTCCATAGCAATAAAAAGCTTAAAAACATGGTTCAAATTTAAACTATTTAGTGAGAAAAAAATATCCATTTACAGCTGATTCATGAAAATTAATTATTATTTCCCATAGTCTTAATAGTAAAATGTCATTTTTAAAAGAGATTTGAAGGAATTGCTTTAAAAAGAGCCTGAAGCCTCTCGAAAATGATATCACATTAAAACTGACGTCAATTTTAATGGATTTCTAGTGTACTGTTAAAATTTCTATAAATATGTATTCAAATAGCACTTTACTACACCTCCAGCGTAAATAAACAAAAGTATAGAAAAACAAAAACAGAAGATATAAAACTAAAACAGAAAACGAAACACTAAAAACAGAAAACCAATAATGATTAAAATCCAAGTAAAAAAAAACAAAACAAACAAACACCGACAGATCAAAAACCCTCTCTACTTTCTTTCGTTTTGTAGAATATCTCCTGATATAACCAATTTTTATAGATTGTTCAAAGCTCATCAAGAGTCTTCATATAGTATATCCACTGCTTATATAGACAAACAGTTGCGCAAACATTTTTAAACAGCAAAACATAGCTATGAGCAGCGTCAAAACCAGACACCATAGCCTATATAGACACACAGAAATTAGCGCCCACAATAGAAATTTCTTTTTTCGCTCCGGAATAGAGCCAAGATCTTTCCGCGCTGATGGGATGTGAGAGCATCGGAGGTTAGCACCTAGTCTAAAGAAGCGTGTTGAAATCCTTCTATGGTTAAGATGCGACTCCGCGCAACTATTTGTCTATATAGTCTGTGAGTATATCCTACTATAGCTGCTACTAAACTTACAAAAACTACAACCAAAGGATTTCGAACTATGGTTGGAAATAACTCCTTCTAAACTAATTACACTTCCTTAGATTTTCTTCCTAACTTTTATTAGAAGTGCCTGTGTTATTTGTTTCGTGTTTTATTTTCTAAATTGTATTTCGTCCTAGTTTTTTTTCTTATTACTCCATAATTAAGTTTTTGTATGAAAATCAGTTTTCCATAAATAGTATTAACAATAAATATACAGGGGTTAGATTACAATTCATCCTGGACAGAGGCCATCGATTATTCAAATAGCTAATTCAGAAGCAAAGGCTTCATAATCCATCACCACTGAAATAATTGAGATGTTATTATTTCTTGAAATCAGAATTTAGCACATATTTTGGTGAGCATAATTAAAAAGACCCAGGATCCATGCACCCTCACCTCCCATAACTTCACTTCTTGTTAGTAGCCAGAGGTGCCCTTATTTTGACTCGTTTTTTCTCGTCAACTTTGCTAAAACACGATCCTCTTAAATTAGACAAAATTTATATATGAAGTTATAAAAAATAGCATAATTAATGTTTAACTTTTTTTTAATTAGCTTATTAATTTTGCTGAGTAGTCATAGATGTAGTTACTGGTTTTACTCTCAGACACAAATTATACAACCTCTTTAAAAGTCTTCCATTCTCTTTGTAATGTCTATCAATCTTATAAGATGCAAACTTTTAACTAAGGATACAATACTCCACTGAAGCAAAAAAAATATCAAGGAGGCACACTCGTGCCTCTATAAAGAGGCGAGCCACGACAATGTTAAGCGATCTTCGGTTCCAGTGGTCGCAGAGGGATGGGGAGGGATGCATTTCGTAGCCCCAGCTCCAACTAAGAAACCTGCCAAATTTCATCCCCCTCCGACTTTTCCTTCATGGAGAAAATCTGACCGAAAGTTTCGACCCACCAACCCCAGCCCCCCTTTAACGTTGTCCGATCAGGCTGAAATTCACAAGTTAAGGTCCCTTACGGCCCAGGAGCTTTGTTGTGGGGGGCTGCCGCCCCCCTAACCCCCGCTCTTGGCTTCGGAAAGGCCCTCTTTTAATTAACAAAAAATTGAAATGAATGAATAATGGAATAACTTCGAAAAATGTTAAACACAAGAGGACAGGAGAACCATTGCACCAAAACTAGTAATTAGTAACAATGAAGTCCCCCCACAACAAAAAACCTGTACAAAAGAGTCTTTAAAAGCGGGGAGTTTGGGGGGCAGCAGCCCCCCAACTGCCTCTCCTAATTCCTGTACGTTTTAAGGTTCGACTTTGGGACGCAGCCTCTTTAACTCTTTAAGAAAACGAAGTTTTTTTCATATTATTAACTAAGAAAAGATGAGTATTAGCATACCTTTGTGTAGTAGACACTGGCTTTGAAGACTCATTTTTTCGAGCTGTTCTTTTGAAGGCCCTTTGAAGCTCTTGCTTCTGCTTCGATGCTTTTGGCTTAGACCTATTAAAATTAATTTGAATTTATTTTCAAATCCTGGTCAAAAAACGAATATAAAGTAGTTTAGCTAGTAAGAATTAACGCATATGAAGATGTGTCGAGTTTCTACCGATTGGAAAACTATTAGTGCGTTAGAGAATTCAGGGGTACATATCCAACAAACCCGGTTATTTATTTCACGAGACATAAATAGCTACTAGTTTACTAGTTGAAACGGCGTTGATTAGATTTCAAATAAGTTACACCTTATAATCCCGAAACATGTAGGATAAATGAGGATAAGTTACAGCATATATGAAAAAATCATTCTTTTCAATTATTGAAAAATATATGAAATTATATGCAGAAAATCTGAAAGAACAGTAATTATAAACAATAATTATGGTTGTATAAAGGTGAATAAATTTTGTCTTTCGGGCCGTTAACCTCTTAAAAAAAAGATGGTTAGACAAATACTTGTTTGTCCCGAATGCAGGCTGATAATTTTTTGAACTCTGTAAAATATTGAGGGAGCAATTGCTCGTTCCATGCAGGAGCAGAAAAGTGTGCCAAAATTGTTGCAGCTAATTGGAATGAGAGCTGGTTTTGCTATGACTGTTCCTCTAAGAGAATATCAACCATGTAGGTAAATTTTTTAAACTCACCTGTTTCACCTTCACCTCATATCCCCCGTTCTCTACATTCAAGAGCTAAGATGATTAATATCCTAAAGAAACCTTCCCTCTCAACCGTCAAGAAAAAAAATATTGAAGCTGAAAACGTTATTTGTGAATGGATTAACCCAGCCGACATATCTTTTATTGCTATCGTAGCGGCTCAAGCTACCGAATACACTAGTAGCTTAATGACTTTCGGCTGTATGTCGACATTAAAACGGGATAATGACACTGTTATTCTAAGGTCTAGAAAGGTCAATGCCAAATCGTATGCAGATGATGATACAGTAATTGTTTTTGACAAACTTGTGAAAAAAAAAATGAAAGGAAATGCAAGCATAAGCTGGAAAAAATGTGATATGTAACCATTTTAGTCATGGTCTCTGTAAGGTCTCAGTTTTGATCATGTTGACTTTTGTCCAGTTTCAGCTTGTATTTATAAATCGTATTGTTTTGCTCGTGTATCACCGGTACCAGAGGCTAGGTTTAAAATCCAACCTTTTTAGGGGGAAACCGAAAGCATTTCCGACCCCCTCCTTTCCTGGGTTGTATTCTAGTCGAGAACCAGTATTATCCCCTTGCAAACTCGATGCAGAGCAGCGTACCACAGGAATCGATCCCTCGAAAGTCTCCTCCGTCCCAGGTATTTACGTGTGCCTGGTCAACCCAACCCCTCAAATCACGTTACTGAGTCAGACAATCCCTAAACCTCTTCTTACTCACATCCTTCCCAAAAATTTATTTCCCATAGACTTGGATCCTCTCCATACGTCCAAGTATTTTATAGCTGGTTCTGGCCTCCATCCAACATTTGGTGAAACAAACCTGACCCTTCCCTCTCAGACACCCTCCTCCCTACTTCTCTTTCCCAGCATCCACTTGTCTTACCATTCCCCTCTTTAAAGAACATTCCCAATTTGACTGCATCCTCTACCACCAGAAAACCTTTCCCCCATACCTTTTACTCTATTCCCCGTGGGTACCCTACCAATCTGACCCTGGTTTGAGAGTTTCAACATGCAAAAATTATCCTGTAATAAATAGTCTTCCCCTAAATTATTTGCTCCATCCCACAACCCGAAATTTAAACCCATCCTAAGGATTACTGAAGCTCATCGACTGGCACCTTTCCCCATCGCTTTAAATTTCCAAAATTTTAAATCACTAACGTCTGATGCCTTAATTTTGACAAACTTATGGAACCCAAAGTGCTATCACAATTTAACCAAAGTGATGTTATAGCTGTTACAGAAGTACGGTCTCATGACCAAAGGTATCTTCGTTTGCCAAATTATTCAGAATCTAACTGACCTCGGATCACCCACTTGGAAAAAAGGAGATGAATTCATGTTTTTTACTAAATGCATCCTTTTTCTTAAAATATTTCCTGTTCCTAATTTATCTGAGCATGACATAATCCTCTGGCTAAGCATTAGGTCTAAAGTCCCTCCCGTCCCTATAATATCATTCAAGTAGCTGTCTTTTATTACTCGCCAAACCAAAACACTGATGCATAACAAAAAAATTTCCGGCAATTGCAGACCAGCGCTGATTTTGTTATTTCTAAGTACCCTAGTGCTGTATATGTTTTGGTCGGGGACGCCTAAGAATTTGAGATGAAATCAATTTACTCCTCTCAAAAATTTAAGCAAATAGTTAAAATACCAACAGCAAAGGGAACCCTTTTCTAGATGTCATTTTGACTAATCTGAATAATGTTTACAGTCCTCCTTCAGCTTTACCTCCATTATGTGGGATTTGTCATCTTTCTCTAGGTAACCTACCTGAATACCTAGAAGTTACAACAAATAATCTTAATAAATTCCTTGGTTCTATCGTACAGAGCGTTCTGGCATTGTCTTATCAATTGTCCACTGATGATCTTCCATCTGCATTAATTACTTACCTAAATCAGGGTGTTATCTGACCTTTTGGACCCACAAGATATTGTAATAGTTTCTTCAATTTTGTGTAGTGTCTTGATCACCATGATTTATTTCTTTAGAAAAAGAATTAAAAGAAAATAACGTCGTAATACACACATGTTATCACAAAACAGATATTTTAATTTCCGCTATTTCAGTTTTCGGGAGAACTTCAGAGAGCCCCGTTTTCGTTCAAGAAAATCTGAAGAAACTCTGGAAAGCTTGGGAATAGCTGCTAGACTGTGCCTACTATCTAAGAGCCTATACTTTTTTCTTACAGTGTTAACTAGAACATCATTGTTCTTCAGCGCAGTCTGTACTTTTGAAGGACAGATTGTGTAGCAAAAAAATCTATCTAAAGAGGTTACCAAGAACTATTTGAAGTCGTGGAAAAGTCCTTATGGCCTTTTCTTAAGGATGATAAATATTAATACCCTTGTTATAACTAATGCCATCTCCTATACTACAGAAGCCAAAAATATTATTCAAACAAAATCTTCAGACAGAATATAACTTTCCCAATATCAAGTTTATCTTACTGCCTAAAATTTTTACCCCCATTCCTGCTACAGCTTTACCGTAGTTCTATTCAAAACATTAATGTGATTAAAAGGTACAAACAGCTTCGAGAAACAGACATAAATAAAGACTAATAAATAACAAAATAGACGTATTAACCATTATGACTAACCATTCTTATCCAGCCTATAAAAAAATACTTTGTGACTATTTTGCTTATATTGTCTTATATTTGCTTATTTTGCTATATATTGTCTCCTTTTGATTTGGATCCTCACACTTTTTCCTCACAATATGTATTTCTCATTCTGTATATTAAACTAAACCGCATACACTTAAAATTAAAAGAAATGTTGAAACCTGAAACGGAGCCAAATTGTCCTCAAAATTGAAGATGCTACCTCATCAGCACTGCTGATTTAAATTCTGGCGAGTTGCAGATATTAGTCGAATTTTCCTCCATCGTCAATATTTCAAGATGCTATTCTATTTCTTAACATTTGGATAAACAGCGTTAAATAAATTTGATTCTTACACATTTGAATAACAAGCACATTATGCTGTTTTTAGTAAAGATTAAGATCAAAGAGAAAATAAAAACATCGATCCAGAGTCATTGATGGCCCTTAAGGAATTGAACTGACGTTTTAGTTGATGGTCTGTCCAGGTAGCAGCAGTAGCTAGCAACCTAGTAAGAGACGATCACATCCCATAAGAAATATACTAACACTTCACTCCTCAAAATAGTTTCAGATCGAAACACAAAGCACACTATTAGAAACACCTTGTCTGAAACTTCTATATAGGAAAGCCAGTCTCTTGGCTTGAACTACAAAGAAAACATATAGGCTTTAATTTCAACAGGAACAAGTAGGTAGCCGGCCACCCGACCTTGTGGCAGCTGGAACTAAACCCCGGGCTCCTTATAGCCAAGCATGGCATCAATCCACTGAGATATTGCAGATTAAGGATCAAGACGATGAAACACAAATAAAAATAACACTGAACAATAGAGTAATAAAAATCAAATAGAAGAACCGAAACCATTGGTAGAATTTGGCATACTTGGCACTTCTTTTTTTCTAGTGAATTTAAAGCGTGTTTTCACAAAATCTAGCCCTGATAATAGTTTTCTACCAAAGGTTTTGCAGATACACGGAAATATAAAGATTTACTTAAGAAAGCTTTTATAGCATCTTTGAAAACACATTTGGTGTCTTAAGATTTAAAAGGAGTCTTAAAATATCAGTCTACATTAATTTGGTTTCCTTCCATCTGCAATGTATAAAGATCGTTTTTAAAAAATTGAACCAAAAAAAATTATTAATACCTTGGAGTTTCTACTACTGGGTTTACATCAATTATGATTGCCGCTTTTGCTAACACCCTGTTCAAGTCTTCAGCCTGTGGGTTGAATTCTGTAGTGGATTCCATCCTTTGTCTTTTTCGCTTCTGTAGGAACTCCTTAACACTTTTGGATCTTAATGATGGCTTCTTAGTAACTTCGTTGAAGGTCTGAAATCATTCTTAGCGTGTTAAAGCTGAGGAATTTTTTTTAAAACAGAAGTATTGAAAAAAACCTGAACTTCAGCTTAAAGAGCGAGGAATTAAAAGGGATTAGGTGGCAACCCTCTTCATATTTAGAATAACTCTGGATAGAAAATCAGAAGTGAATTAGCACTACTAATGATAGCTTCCTAGTAACTTCGTTGAATGTCTAAAATTTATTCTTAGCATGTTAAAACTGGGGAACTTATTTAGAGCAGAAGTATTGCAAAAAAAAAAAAACAACAAAAAAACTGAACTTCAGCTTAAGGAGAGACGAATTGAAAGCGATTGGGTGGTTAACCCACTCATATTTAGGATAACTCTGGATAGGACATCAGAAGTGAATTAGCACTGCTAATGATAGCTTTCTAGTGACTTCGTTGAATGCCAAAAATTTACTCATAGCATGTTATAACTGGGGAAATTATTTAAAACAGAAATATTGTAAAAGAAAAGCTGAAATTTTACTTAAAGAGCAAGGAATTGAAAGGGATTTGGCGACAACCCCCTTCATATTTAGGATAACTCTGGATAAGATATCAGAAATGATTAAGCACTATCAATAATGGGTTCTTGGTGACATGAAATGTCTGAAATTGTTACTAAATGTCTGAAATTTATTCATAGTTTGTCAAAGCTGGTGAGCTAGCTTTAAAACCAAATTATTATTAAAGAGCTTAACTCTAACTTAAATAGCAGGGAATTTAAGGGGATGGGTATCCCCCTCGTATCTGGGATAACTCTGGAATTCACCAGAAATGAGTTATCAGTAGTTATGTAAAATTGTCTTGGAGTTTTAATGCTCACTAAAAGCGTTTTCAAGTCATATATAGCTTTAGGAGATACTATTAAGAAATTACTAGTGGTAGCAAATTTGTATGATTAGTTCGAGTTTTAAAAACGTTAAGAAAACATCTTGGTTCTTTCTAGGATCTCATATAATCTGTATGTATGTAATCATAATCTTTGAGGCAAAAGGTGTAACAAATTAATGAAAGAAAAAACTTACCTTAGTCCTTAAGGAAAAACAATTTTCAACTTCATCTAGCTTTACCCAACATATTCATAAAGCTATTACGTTCTTTACAAAAACAACAGCTTTGTTTTTATTATTTAGTGATTTCGCTTTAACGTGTAAGATGTTTAGAGAATCTCTTTGCCCAAAAGTGTATACATATTTGCGTATTTTTAATTCGTTGTGAGCGCAACTCCCGGTTGGCTCTTTTTGAATATTTCTGTTTGATAAGTTTTTCTGTTAAACAAAAGTCTTGAATCTTAGGAACAACAAATGAACTGTTTATTGACTTCTAAATTTTAATAATTTTAAGCTTAAACTTGTTTAATTTGTAGCTCCTCTGGGTAACATATTCTCTAGCTCCTTTAGGAAACTGTCAAAGGTGTAGCAGCTGTTATTTCATATTATATGCAAGTTAAAGTTCTCCTCTTTCATCAGCCTCTCATTGTCTGCTTTGATTCAGCTGTTGCGTACCTTGTAATATAGAAAATTACTCACGTTCATCAACTTGATGAACTCACGTTCACGCTTCATCACTCACGTTCATCACTTACCTTTTCACGTTCATCAACTTGACTCACATCAGTGCTTAATTGAGTTGGCTTGAATCTTTTCATTGGTCTTGAACTTCTTATTTGTAACTTGGATCTACGTTTTTCTTCACTAAGAACCGACGAAAGGGATACTGATATGAGCATCACAGCAGCAAGAAGAAACTTAGTGTTCCTAAGAAGAAAAGTCAGCTTGTAAATCTTTTTTTCAGCATTGATCATGTCACCGATTATACCTTAACTTTCAAGGGGGTGGAGGTCTGAAGGAAATTCTTCACCAAGATTACATAAGCAAGGTTTAGGTAGTCGGTGAATTATTAGTAACGACTCTAGTTCTTTTTCTTGGTCTTTTCGGGAGTGGACTGCAACTCCAGCACTCTTAAGTTTCCTTAATTTGAGGCACCAAAACAAACTCTTAGTTTGTTACGAACCTTAACTCCTTATAGATAACTTCGAAGATAACACTGCCTTTCTATGACAAAAATATAACAGTTCAAAATAGGGATGAAACCTTTTAATTGACAGTGAAACAAATATAAATTTTTTTAACTGTGTTTTAGAAACTGTGCGTTTTACTGCTGATAATGGGTACTGTATAGGTGTTCAAAATATCCAGTTAAAAATTCTCATTTTTTTTTACTGTCAATTAAAAGGTTACATCCCTATTTTGAACTGTTATATTTAACTCTTAATGTTTATCTGTAATTTTATTTGTCTATAATTTCAGTTAATTTGTTAAGAGTGATTCCAACTTTTAAGTTATTTTCTTATAATGAATTAGTAGCCTTATTTTCCAAGGATTCCAAGCCTTATTCCTTCAGCCCAAAATTATTGTAAATTCTGAACCCTGTCCTAGTCTAAAACACCTATTCAAAAAAGTGAAAAAAGACGAAAAAGATCAAGTTTTCACAATTTTAGCTTGTTAGGCGTTTTTCACCCTTTTAACCACTAAGAAAAAATCCTCTTATACCCCCAAAAAGATTTAACCTATATGTGCCAGCACGCACACAAAATTTAATTGTCGGAGTGGAAAATGTTCACGGATGTCCACAAGAAAAAAAAATACGATCTATGGCTATGTTGGAAATTTTTTTTATAAATTTCTTATATCCTTCAATAGACTTTGAAAATTAATTAGTTAATTCAGAAGTCAACAAACGAAAAAGTCTGAAATTACCAAAAATTCTGAAATTATCAAACAGTTCGTGGTAAAAACTGTAAGGAAGAAGCGACTCTTGCTAATAGTAACCACAATTCTAAACAAAAAAAGGAGTTTGGTGATACTATATTCATAAAAGGTATTCACCTTAAAAAAATCATCAAGTTTATAGCAACCCAGCAAAAATTACGAGCAGAAGGAAATTTTCCCCTTTTCAAAATAAAAAACCCTTAAAGGAGTTAGTTACCTTGATGAAAACTATATCATGAAATTCAGCACACTAGAAAAACCCCTTTCAAAGATTCCAGGACCCTATCTACAAAAAGTAAAATTTCACTTTTTTAAACGAATGATCATGGATATGTTGGTTAATATAGGAAATTAGGTAATTTGCTGGTTTGGCATTGAATTAGGAGTTAAGCAGTGTTGCGTCCTATTAATATTCATTTTGATGGACTTTGTCCTAAGGAATACGGTAAAGGCTATGGGAGAGCATAAGAAAATGTTAGCATAATGAATGATTTTTTGGAGGCATCGAGAGTTTATGGTGCGAGAATTTGTTTTAAAATTACTGTTAAGAAGGTTAAGTCGCTTAGACTAGGAATAAATGAAGGTGAAGGGGTGATGTTGCGCAACGAGAAGATCGATCAAGCGGATAGCCTCATTTTCCTGGGTGGTATTATTAGTGAAGAGGGTGCTACTACTACAGATGACTCACCGCAGCACCAAGCCACCCGAGGCCAAAACAGCTACGTACGATCTTTCTTCATCTCAATCTATTCAAATCCTACCCCTTTACACCCTTCCATGAAGTTCCCACTTCCTTTAAATCTTTCTTATGACATCTTCCACCTCAACCATGGACGACCTGCTTTCTGTTTAGCCCTAGATAGTTGGCGAAAAAGGACAGTTTTCGACAATCTGTCATTCTTCTTCCAGAGAACGTGCCCTAAACCATCTTAACCCTTTTCTCATTATAGCTCTAAAAGCGGGACTGAACCACATTTATTGGACAGCCTACTGTTTGGAATAGTCAGTCATCCGGGTGCCCAGAACAATCCATAGGTAGCTTTTTAGAAAACATCTAGCAAATCTTTACCGGCTTTTCGGAGCGCCCCTGCTTCAGAGCTATATTTGACTATTGTCATCACTGTTGCTTCCAATATTCTAATCTTGATTTGAAGACTTATCGTCCTATTCTTCCGAACTCTTTTTTAACTGCAAGAAAAACACTGAGCCTTGGTTATTCTAGTTTTAACATCTTCACTGGTCCCACCGTCTTTAGTAATAATACTACTGAGGCCAGTGAAGCTGTCCACCAGATCAATCTTTTCGTTCCCCAACGTCGCCTTTTCATCTTCACTTATTCCTAGCCTTAGTGACTTAGTCTGCAGCAAAGATGTAAAAAGTAGAATAGCCAAGGCCCAGAGTGGTTTGTAAGAGTTAAACAACGTTCGGAAGAATAGGGAGACAAGTTTGCGAACCAAGATTAGAATATTGGAAGCTACTGTGATGACGGTGGTCAAATATGGGTCTACAAAGTGGCCACTTTGGGGAAACTGTCCACGATTAACTTTGAGTACCCATTTGCCTGGCCGTATTTCAAAGAGTAGGCTTTATGGAAAATATAGTTCAGGCCCTTTATATGGGGCTTCAATGAGAAAAAAGTCGAGTTAGGTAGGATATGTTTTGCGGATGAAGAATGACAGATTGCCAAATATCGTCCTTTGCGGCCATCAATCTAGGACCAAACAAAAAAAGGCCGTCACTCACATGGTCGTCACTTTAATATACATGATTGGAATGCCAAACACAGCCCCTGTACCCTGTCTCCTATCGCTCACCTGTCAACGTTCAAGCAGTAGTTGCTTTTTCCTCAAATTGGGCACATGGTTAATTCAAATAACCTTATGTTACGAAGGTAATTCCCTTGATTGAATGTACAAAGAACCTTGCTTATATATATTTTCTATAAGAGAGAATTTCCCAAAGATCAAATTAGAAAACCCATTAAAGGACCAAGCTCAGCAAACTTTTTTCTCCTTTCAACAAAACAAACAAATTATTTCGAGATTATACAAAAATAAAAAAAAAATTACAAAATAAGGACTCTTTCTTGATGGGGTGGTGTTGCAGTATAGGGATGCTTTCCCTCCCATATGTGTCTTCTTTTTAATTAAGAAAAGTATTTGAAAAAAGATAGTGCATGCAGAAATAGCCAAACTAAAGCGCGCGAAATGATTAAAGACAAAGATAAAGAAAATATTACGATATAAGATTTGAGAGGGGTCCTCTATTTCTTTATTCTGTCAGAATGTTAAGGTACCAAACACTCATTTTACTACTACTAACAGCTCACCGCAACACCAAGCCGCCTGAGGCCAACACTGCTACAGACGCTACTCTTCCACCCCAATATATTCAAAGCCTCCCTCCTTACACCCTCCCAGGAAGTTCCCATTTCCCTCAAACCTATTGTTACGACATATTTGCACCCCAATCGAGGACAGTAAATATATCACAGTTCATATAATTGACTTACCAATAAAGTGAACATACCACCCGATGCCTTTTCTTATGCTCTTTACGAATATTAAATAAAAAAAACAAGTTTTTTAAAATGAAAGTAAGGAGCATCATTAAAACTTAAAACGAACAGAAATTACTCCGTATATGAAAGGAACTTTTCCTCCTCAACGCCCCGCTCTTTACGCTAAAGTTTGACTGTTTGTCTTAACTCTATTTTTAAAACAGTAAGAAACTTTAGCGTAAAGAGCGGGGTGTTGAGGAGGAAAAGTCCCTTTCATATATGGAGTAATTTCTGTTCGTTTCAAGTTTTAATGTTGCTCCTTATTTTCATTTTAAAAAACTTGTTTTTTTTATTTAATTTCTGGACGTTTTTGAATTAATGCATGTTTTGATCTTGGCTCTCCGCACATAAATAATTAAAACGACATTTGCATATTAATTAATTGCAATTTTGAAAATTTAAGACAGATTTTGAGAAGAAAGGAGCCAGGGAGGAGGCCTAGTTGCCCTCCAGTTTTTTGATTACCTAGAAAAGTAACTAGAACTTTTAATTTTTTACAAACGTTTTCATTGGTAAGAAAATATACGTAACTTACGAATTAACTTACGTAACGAACTTCTATATTCGTATGTTTTTATTTTGTATATGAGGGGGGTGAAACCCTCGTCGATACCTCGCTCTTTACCTTAAAGCTTAAATTTTGTCCCAATTCTTTAAGAATGACATCTGAATTACAAAGGCCGTAGAATTAATAGTTGAAATTACTAAAAATACTTCAGCGGAAAGAATGAGATATAACGAGGAGGTAAACCCCTCATATGCGTAATAATTTTTGTTCGTTTTAAGTTTTAATGCTGCTCCTTACTTTCAGTAGAAAAAGCTTTCCATATTTATTTTTTCATTGTTTTTTTCAAATAATGCTAGAAAATCCGACGCCCCTTCATTGAAATTCTCTTTCCCCATGAGCATTTTCTCCATGGAGATATCCTCCCACGTAACCCCCCTCCCTCAACTCTCCCTTTAAACCAAAAAAATCCCCCTGAGAACGTCTGTAAACTTCCCAGTAACCATTACTATATGTAAACACAGGTCAAAGTTTGTAACTTGCAGCCCTTCCCACGGGGACTACGGGGGAGTAAGTCGTCCCTAAAGACATAGTTATTAGGTTTTTCGACTATGATAAATAAAATGGCTATCTCAGAATTTTGATTAGGTGACTTTTGGGGAAAAAGAGCGTGAGAGGGGGCCTAGGTGCCCTCCAATTTTTTAGTCACTAAAAAATGCACTAGAACTTTTAATTTACGTTAGAATGAGCCCTTTTGCGACATTCTAGGACCAGTCAGTTGATACAATGATCCCTGGGAAAAACAACAGCAAAAAAACAAACAAAAAAACAAATAAACATGCATCCGTGATTTTCGGTGTAAGATTGTATGACTTTTAGGGGGTGTTTCCCCCTGTTTTCTAAAATGATGCAAATTTTCTCAGGCTCGTAACTTTTGATGGGTAACTACTCTTGATGAAACTTATATATTTAAAATCAGCATTAAAATCCAATTCTTTTGATGTAGCTATGGGTATCAAAGTTCCATTTTTTAGAGTTTCGGTTACTATTGAGCCGGGTCGCTCCTTACTACAGTTCGTTACCACGAACTGTTTGATAATAATCGTTTATATCGCAAATTCAAATTTAAGCAGTTTTGACCTAACCCAACTTAATCTAACCTAACTATAGATAATTTTGGCACTGAGAAAATGTTGTATTATTTTGTCGAAAACGACCGATAACTCATACTTTAATTGAAAATATGTCATTTTCAAGAGCTCAAAAAGTGCTTAAATTAGAATTCGCGGTAGAAGCAATTATTATATTCGTAAAGAACATAAAAAAGGCATCGAGTGGTATTTTCACTTTATTGGTAAGTCAATTATATGAACTGTAGTATATTTACCCCGAGGACAACCTGCTTTTCATGTAGCCCTAGACAGTTTGCCGAAAATGAAAATCTTTGGCAATCTGTCATCCTTCATCCACAGAATGTATCCTAGCTATCTCAACCGTTCTTTCATTTTGAACCAAGATTTTCGTACAGCCAGTCTGGCACCCAAAACTGTCTGTAGGCAGTTTCCCTGGAAAACATCTAGCAAATCTTTCTCCGTTTTTTGGAGTGCCAATGCTTTATAGCCACACCTGGCAACTGTAGCTTCCTATATTCTAATCTTGATTCACAGCCTTATCTTCCGATTCTCCCAATAAAATTCAACGTGAAAAAACAGCCTGGGTCTTGGCTGCTCTACTTCTAACAGCTTCCCTGCACCCGCTATGTTTAGTAATAGTACTACCTACTGATTTTAGATAATCGAAATATAAACTATACAAATAATGTACATCATTATAACATTATACAACTAAAATACATCATCATAACTCAATGTCGCTCAACAATAACGATTGGATGCAAATTCCATCTTACCACATTCTCTCCAATAACAGAGCTCACTTGGAACAGGATCCATTTGGTTAGAATAGACATTTAAGCTCCTAGATTCCTTATAGGTCTTGATCTGAACCACTTTAGAGAGATATAAACAGTGCGATCATTCCCTATCTCAACCATAACAATTAGACCACAGCTTAGATATACAATACAGTTATGAAAACTCCTATCTTGCCCATGAGAAGCTTTTGGTACAAAGCTCTGAACTTGGCGCACGTATAGATCGTACTACAACACCATAGCTGGGAACCCAATATTGGTATCTAAGCTGTGAATTGCTCCGACTTTTAGATTCAGACTGTCAGTTTTCTGTCTCTAGCCACTAGGATCGCTACCGCGCACTGTGTCCCAAAAAAAATCGAGTTTTCATAACTGTATTGTATATCTAAGCTGTGCATCAGACAAAGCCATTTAAAAAGATAGAAAAGAAAAGGGTAAAAATAATTGTTATGGCTGTAATAATGCAAAAGGTAAAGATAACATTGGTTTGAGAATGGAAAGAAAAACAAATAATGAATTTACAAAGATAATCCAGGTAAAAATAAGTTTAATTTGAACAATGCCAAAGCGTGATGACATCTGATAAGAAAATTTGGCGCTTCGCATTGATATTTCAATTCTATAGCTTTATGAATTTTTTTCGAAGGAAAATTGTGTGGCTGGAATGAATACAGACTTACAGCTAAATCAAGTTTAGTCACTTCCCTTTTTCTCAGGATAATTTTCTTAGAAAGTGAAGCTGATTATCCCAATACAGCTAAAACGAGATTTGAATATAAAAAAAGTCAACCCCTCCCTTTCTCCAAAAAAGAAAATCCTAGAAATGTGCATGACTCACATTTCTATATAGTCATTTTTTTGTGGATAGGAGCTTGAGACCTCTACGGTGGGGATCTCTGATGTGCCGAATCTCATAGTATTTTCGTTAAGATTCTATGACTTTTCCCCCCTTTTTCGGGAATCAGACACATTTTCTCAGGCTTGTTACCTTTGATGGTTGTTACAGTTCGTTACCACGACTGTTTGATTTTTTTTTTGCAAAAATTATGACAATGTCTTTAAAATACATATTCTCTTTTGCGAATCTGACCATCCATACTCAATCATTGTATATGCCCTTTTTATCAAAGGTTTTCACCTGAAGTTCAAATTTGTGTCTATAAATGTGAATGACTTATTAGTAGCTTTGAAACATCAGCCTCTTGTTTTCTGAACTCAATCCAGACAAGTAACTTAGGAGATATTGGCTCATGAAGTTAAGCAACTAAAAGGACATTCTTTACTTTTGGTCACGGTTTTTCCCAACAAGTAAAGTTTTTCTTCTTAATTTAAATTCTTAAAAGTGTTTATAAAAGGTGTTGGCTTGTGAGATGTTTCAAACAGGCTAAATTGGCTAGTTAGGTCTACTTTTGCAGTACTGGCAGGGTTTCTAATAAGTTTTCTTCTTAATTTAAATTCTCAAAGGTGTTTTCTATAAGGTGTGGCTTGTGAGGTGTGGCAATCAGGCCAAATTGGCTATTTATTAGTTAATTATTAGTTAACATGCTAGGTTTTGGTAGAGGACAATAGAGCTTTTTTTGTGTTTTCTTTATTTTAGGGTATAAATTAAATGAAAGTTGCACTTTATTACAAATATTAATTAGTTTAAATAGTTAGTTAATTATTAATTTACCTGCTAGGTTTTAGCAGAGGACAAGAGAGCTTGTATATGTTATTTTTATCCTTTACTTTATAGTCTAAATTAAAGTAAAGTTGCAATTTACTGCAACTATTTATTAGTTGATTAGTTAGTTAATTATTAGATAATCATGCTAGGTTTTGGTAGAGGGCAACAGATAGGGGAATGCCCTACAGATAGGTAGAGTAGCTCCATAGGAGGCTTAGACCAAGTAGGACTTTGTCCCAGGGGGGTCCATAATAGAGACGGGGAAACCCTCCCCTGGGAGTCATAATTACAGGTGGAGGAGGATGAAGGCCCCTCAAATGTACACTCAACAGCGCCCACTGCCGTGTTCACACGTCAGGTAAGTTACAAACCTTCTCCCAGTAATGGGTTAAATTGAATGGTGATGCAGAACACCATCGTGGGAGGATCCTCTATAGGAGGACAAACCTTATATAGTTACAAACCTTCTCCCAGTAATGGGTTAAATTGCATGGTGATGCAGAACACCATCGTGGAAGGATCCTCTATAGGAGGGCAACTGTGGCAGGGTGTAAGATCCAGATTTATGGACTACAGCCTCTGTAAAGGGCTGCCTCGACCCTTCGGGGCACCTGCAAGACTGTAAACTTGCGGTCAATTTTTCCCACTTGAGGAGTGGCGCCCCTTGAGGAAATCATAGCCTAGTAAACAACACAGCACTCGTACGGGATTCTGATTATTGGATATTTTTCAAGGCTTGGTTTGTTTTAATGGGCGTTTTTGGGCTGAAAAACCTCTTTCTAGCTAATTTATCTACTATGGGTTGCCTCCTTGTAGTAGAATAATATTTGTAGGCATGAATATATAATGAGTCGGAGGTAATAGGCTTGGGACTGTCTGTGCAGGATTTCGACTCTTGTTGATAGAAGAGCATTGCCAAGTGCTGATAACCATGTTGTGACCAAGATGGGCCTAGGATTGCACAAAGCCTCCAACTTACTGGAGGTCCCAGGGACTTCTTGCTGTCCGGTTCTAAGCCGGCTCAAGTACTTCGGTGTAGACTTGAGAAGATATGTTGGTCCCAATCCTGCACTGATATCCGGGATCACTGCTTTTCCTGAGGCCGAAATAATTTCAAAGGTTTAAAGAACACGAAAATTGGAACTTGGAATATTACGACGTTAAAAAATGACTATCGCATCGACATTTTGACTGACGAATTCAGACGGTTTGAACTTGATTTATTAGGAGTTTCAGAAACTTATATCCCAGGGGTAGGAAGCATGGAATTAGGTGACATAGAATTTGTTTACTCAGGCAGGAAGGATGGGGTACATAGACAGGGAGTAGGGCTCATGATGAATAAGGAAGCTGCTAAGTCTTGTTTAGGCTGGGAAGGTATTAATAATAGAATACTTATTGCTCATTTTGTGACTAAAAAGTCCAGGATATCAGTTATAGTTGCGTATGCCCCCGTTGAACCAACTGATGGAGATACTAGTGACTCAGATGAATTTTACTTACAGTTACAGGAGCAAATGGACAGGGTACCAGGTAGAAATATGGTGTTTTTGCTAGGAGATTTTAATGCCAAGGTTGGTAGAAATAGGGATAGATGGTATCCTAGCCTAGGTAAATTTGGTGTAGGAAAAGAAAACAGTAATGGCTATAGGCTTTTGCAATTTTGTAGGTATAACAACCTAGTTATAACCAATACGGTGTTTAGTCACAAAATGGCCCATAAGTTGGCATGGTATTCACGTGATGGTAAGACAGCAAACCTTATTGATTATGTTATTGTAAACAGAAGACTAGCAGGATCAATACAAGATACTAGGGTGTATAGGAGTGCTGTTATTGATGTTAAAAGTAAAGATCACCATCTAGTAGTGTCTAAGGCTAATTTAAAGCTGAAATTTCGGAAGAGTAACTCCCTCCCGGAAAGTTATGATGTTGGTAGACTCCAGGATGAAAATTTGAGAAAAAACTTTCAGGAACAGTTGAATACTAAATTTAAGAGTTTAAGATTTGACAATGCGGAAGATGGTTGGAATAATTTCAGAAAAAACAATTTGTGAAGTTGCTGATGGTGTCCTAGGGAAGAGTACTAAGACTGCAACTAGTAATATTAGTGAAAAAGCTTTAGGTTTAATAAAGAGTAGAAGGGGTTTGTATAAGATTTATCTGAGTTATAGGTCGTATGAAAACAAAAGGAATGTAAAGAAAGTGGAGAAAGCATTAAAATATGAACTAAGGAGATGTGAAGTGGAGGCCATGGATAAAATTGCTGAGGATATGGAAGATGCGGCTAGACGGCATAATAGTAAAATATTATACTGACATGTTAATAAATTGAAAGGGAGTCGCCAATCCGGACTAGTCCCAGTTAAAGATAGAAATTGAGCCACCATTAGTGATAAGGAAAAAGTTAAAGAAAGATGGGTGGAAAATTTTGAGAATCTTCTAAACCGAGATACAGTTGCAGGAAAATATATAGATGAAAATGAAAAAGTTTGTGATACCTTGGATGTGAAGGAAGATTTGTTTAGTGAGGAAGAATTACCGACAGTACTAAAAGGATACTAAAATACTAATACTAGCAAATTACTGAGTGATATGATACTTTTTAGACTGAGAGATGCTGTAGACAAAGTTTTAAGGGAAGAACAATGCGGTTTTAGAAAAGGTAGAGGATGTGTCGACGAGTTTTTCACTCTTAGGTTAATAATTGAGAAGTCCCTTCGTTGTCAAACACCTTTGGTCCTCAGTTTTATCGATTATGAGCAAGCTTTCGATTCTGTTGAAAGAAGAGCGTTAACAAAGGTCTTATCGTTATATGTTATACCAGAAAAATACATTAAAGTGATTTGTGCTATGTACGAGAATAATACTTCTGCGGTTAAGGTAGGAAATGAGGTTAGCAACTGGTTTTGCATTAAATCAGGAGTTAAGCAGGGTTGTGTTCTATCCCCCTTTATATGGATCATTTTGATGGACTTCGTCTTAAGGAGCACAGGAAAGGCAATTGGAGACCATGAAATCAAATGAGGAGGAAGAACGCTCCTGGACTTAGACTATGCTGATGATTTAAACATATTAGATGAAAGTGTGAGCAAAATGAATGAATTTTTAGAGGTTTTGCGAGTTCAGGGTGCTAAAATAGGCTTGAAAATTAATGTTAAGAAGACTAAGTCACAAAGGCTAGGAATAAGTGAAGATGAACAGGTGACATTAGATAACTAAGAGATTGACCAGGTTGGGAGGTTCAGTTACCTTGGTAGTATTATTAGTAAAGATGGTGGGAGCAGTGAAGATGTTAAAAGTAGAATAGCTAAGGCTCAAGGTGTTTTTTCACAGTTAAAAAAAGTTTGGAAGAATAGAAAAATAAGTCTGCGAACAAAGATTAGAATATTGGAAGCTACAGTGATGACAATGGTCAAATATGGCTCTGAAGCATGGGCACTCTGAAAAGCAGATGCAAATTTACTAGATGTTTTCCAGAGAAATTGCCTACGGATTGTTCTGGTTACCCGGCTAACTGACCGTATTTCAAACAGTAGATTGTACGAAAAATGTGGTTCAATCCCGCTTTCTAGAGCTATAATGAAAGAAAGGTTGAGATGGCTAGGCCACGTTCTACGGGTGAAGGATGACAGATTACCGAAGATTGTCCTTTTTGGCCAACTGTCTGGGGCTACACGGAAAGCAGGTCGTCCTTGTCTGTGTTGGGAGGATGCCATAAATAACGATTTAAAGGAAATGGGAACTTCCTGGGAGGGTGTAAAGAGGGATGCTTTATATAGATTAGGTTGGAGGAAGCGCTTGCGTAGCTGTGTTGGCTTTAGGCGGCTTGGTGCTGCAGTGAGTTATTAGCAGTAGTAGTAGTATAGTCATTTGTTTTGGCATCTGCAAAAGTCTTTTGCTGTGCCTTATTAAAGCTTAATAATTAAGCTACAGCAAATTGTGCAAGTAAGGCCATTGGTAAATCTAATGAGGTGCCATGCCTCCCCCCCCTCTCTAGCTCCAAACATGCACTGGAAAAAAAAAGTGTGATTAGCAACTGACAATAAACTTGTAACTAGAATGATTCAACAACTTTAAATAATCTTGGCAAAGCTCTGAAACATTCCAAGTCTTATACCAAACTTGTACGTAACCCGAAACTGGAAAGATAATGAAAAGAATCGTGAGGGTTAACTTAATCAGTCATAAGTAAATACTTTCTTTGGAAAAGTTTTGCATAATTTGTAAATTTATGGCAGAGTGTTTACAACAGTAATACCAACAAATATTATTTTCCATTCTTCTTAAACACAAATACAATTCTTTTGATGTCCTTCAATTTTCTGAAAACTCACAAAGAATTAGAAAGTTTCAGTCATTAGAAGCAAAACGAAGGTCATATATGAAATTGTGGAGGATATTTTCATGCCCCAAAAAGTAGTATAAAAGAGAAAATTCAAGAGAATATTTTTCTTACCAAGAAGACAAACATTTGGGCCCTCCGTGGCGCAATATTGCTATCTAAAACCACAGATTATTATGAAACCTAATATATAATGTGTGCTAAAACGAAGAAGTTGCCCCTTTGTGATAAAACATTTTGTGGCAAATTTCAAATAGTCCCGCCACTTCGTGGATCCATCTCCCAGTATTTATGAGATTCCAGCTATTTCCCTGTTACCGTGCTGATAAGAAGTTAGTACTAGAACTTTACGCGTTCACTAGAATTTAATCCAAACCTCTTTATAAAATTCTGAATAGGCCACTCTTTTAAGTCATGCCTTTGAAATAGGACAGTAGCGAACCACTTTGCCGGCTCATCCCATTTCTTTCTACTTTTATGAATATTCGAATCAGGAACTTTCGCAATCAATCGTGCAATTCGCATCATTATTCAAAGTTGCTCGAGCTAATGAGAAATATACATTGGATCAATTAAACCAAGTTTACATAAAGAAAATGGGAGGAGCTTTTATACGCGCGGTGACTGTAGTAGACGAATATTTTTCATTATGATTGTACTGGGTAAATTTCCCTACAGGGGTCTGATACAGACTGTGTCTCACTTTCCCGGGCCCAGCGCGAGGGGTTTAAAGGCTTATTTGTTTCAAACTGTATGGAAAAAGTGACTATTTTCAGATCATGATGCTCAAAATAGTTTTAGGATAGGGTCTTCTTTTCTGAGGAAACTGTTGGCTTTAAACCTCCTGGAAGAAACAATAAAAGCAGTTTTTTAAGCGTTGTGGAGGGAGAATGAGAAAACTATTTCAATTTTTTGAGTATGGTGACCGGCTAATGATGATCATATATGCAGGACAGGAGCCTTAGCCCATCACTATTCCCCTCCCCAAACAAAAATTTCAAGATTTTTTCTATAACCTCCTATGTTTCTTGAATAGTTTGCCTTTGTTTTCTTTTTCCTTACGATTTGCAATGAATTGCTTCGCAAGTTCCTAGCCTAGAATTTTCCCTGTGGGAGACAAACCATAGAAAACAGTACAAATGTAGTATTTGCAAGAACATTTTTATTTTGAAGGTTTTTATAAAATTTTTAGGAGGGGATGATCACTGGGAGGTGATAAAAAAAAAGGCAAATTGTACGAAAAGTCGCTAAACTGACAGGACTGAGGGGGTGCAGAGACCAGGAGGACTCCTCTTATTATGCAAGACCATATCTAGGGAGAATTACAGGGTAGGGCCTACCCTTCATCCCCCGAAAAATTGTCCGGCTCGTAAAAATGTGACGAAAATGTATGAAAGCAAATTTATGATGTGTTTCCTAAAATTTTCATGAGTCAACCCCCCCAAGAAAATATTCACCCCAAAAACATTCCTGGATATGCCCTTGTCCATATGTAAGTGCTGTTTTAAGGTTCGTGACTCCCTAACGGCCAACCAAGGTCCTTCCAAGTATGGTCTTTGCCCCTTCCTACTTAAAAAATAAGTTAAACACTTAGAAGTTTAAAAAGGTATAATGCTTACATATTTCAAAATGAATCTCTATGTAGTCTTTCCAAGCCGTTAACTACCGAGCAACTGGCAAAACTGAAAATTAATACCAGAAATGTATCAATGAATTACCTTGCACGTGGCACTGAATTGTTCCGACTCCGCCTTATGGTCAGTTCTATAAACCGCTTAATTATTAATTGTCTGTTTTAGTTGTAATTCCAGCTTTTTAGTTTTTTTTTAAGTTCAAGTTCAAGATTTTAACATACCTTTCCATACTTAAACTGGTCCTAACGGAATTCGTACAGGACTCGTAGAACAAGAAGAAGATACTTTGGCATGTTTTTAAGGTGAACATGGTAAACTGCTTTCAAAAACGGAGCCACGTGGTCTGTTTTTATCTTAGGATAGCCAACAGTTGTTCAATATGGAATATGTAATTGCGTTTTGCCAATCCACTTGTAGCAAGAACACCGCACTAAAACACTATATGACTAATAATAGTCATAAAGTCCTTTAAATAAATAGTGGTTATCAACTTATGGCAATATTTCTTCGGAACGCCCCAGGAACGTTTGACATGGCAGCTATATCCATATTTAATAAGTGTTTGAGATACACTTCTTCTGAGGAGGTTTTCCACGTTGTTCCTGGTAAAATCAAGGCAACTAAAGTAGTTTATCGAAACCTCACTCTTACTGAATAGTGATTACCTTCATCAGGACACTTAAAGGTGGGAATACTTGTTGAATTGCCTTGTCTATGGAAAGTTTAAGTTCTGGCCTATCTTGCACCCGGGATAAAATCTTCATTAGCCTCCCCCCTGTCCAGTAAAAAATTTTCAGGCCAAATTTGAACAAAATTTTCATTTATTAACAAATTATTTTTGATTTATCAATTAATTGATAATTTATTGTTGTATTTTTTTATGAGTAATTTAAATTCTTGAATTATTGTTAATATTCTCAATTTAATCATTTTAATCACTATTATTTCGTTATCTTTGATTTATTTTATGTTATAAATTAATTAATAATATATTAATTATTTTAATTTATTAACTGCACCCTCTACTTTATTTTAATAAAAATGAAATTCCAAAAATTTATCAAATAATTATAGCCTTTATGTTATTTATTTGAAATTTTTTGTCCCTAAAATTTTTGCACTTGCGGCAAGTGCCCCTATGTCCCTCTCCTAAAAAAAACACTGTCAAAGGATGAGTTGGCACGTAGATTAGTTTTCAATAGCAGAGGTTATTCCGAAGATATCATCTTTAAAATCCACCAAAAGAAGTTTTGGTAACAATTAACACATCAATTAATACAAGGTAGCAATTAATGCATCAAAATAATTGACTTTTTGTGATGATTCTAAACATATAAAATTCATTTACTTTAATGTTACCCATCAAAAGCTACATGAAAACTTGCCCGATTTTCTAAAAAGGAGGAAACAACCCAAAAAGTCTTAGAATCTTAAAGAAAATCACACCATCAGATGCAGCATATCAGAGAACCTTACTGAAGGGGTCTCAAGCTCCTATCTACAAAATGTAGATTTTCGCATTTTTGCCAGATCAAGGATGGGTTTTCATTTCTTTGCTTTTTTTTCCCCAAGGGTGATCATATCAAACAAATAGTCATATAAGACCGAGAGACGGCTCGTTCGAACGGAAATTAAAAATTCTAGTACCCTTTTTAAGTCACTAAAAGATTAGAGCGTCTTTAGGCCCCCTGCACCCCTGTTTCCCCTGAAGACATCCGATACAAATTTTGAGACTGCATTTTGGTTCCAAATAATTGGATAGTCAATTAACCATGCATCTGTGGATGTCATGGGTTTCCACTGCCCCTCGGGGAAGTCCTGTAAATTGCACAGTTTATCAATTGCTTACAAACAGTATTTGTCATTGGGAAATATTCAGATTTTTTTGAGGAGGGGATTTTCAGCAGGTAGAACTTTCTGTGAGAGCGGAAGCTTCCGGGAGAATTTCAAAGGAGAGGTGAGGGGGATTTCCCGGCATGGTTTGACTCAAGCATGTACTTGTTAAGTTTTGGCTTGCCAGTTAAATTGCACAGTAGAAATAGTTTCGACAACCTGCCATCTTTTGAAAAACTTTTTCAAATACAGATTGTTTCTAATGTCTCTACTTTCATAAAATATTTGGATCCATTGCAGAAAAGGTGAGAGCTATCTGAAATCACAAATCTGAAGACAAATGGACCAAAGCAATGACAATTCCTAATTCTCAATTTACCTATTCAAATTTTATTAGCAAGTCTCTAGTACCAAAATTGTTCTTTTTTATTCTTACTTAACATACATAATTGGAAATAGGGTGCAAGTATGTTTGCTTGTATCTTTTATTGTAATTATTCTTATTATTACTCGAAGAAGAGCTTTCTAAGACATCAAAGCAGGATTCATGGTAGATTCCAACCAGTAAATTATCAATTACTTTTCTAATATTTTATTTTAATAAAGAATACGGCTCATAGTAAAACTTTGAATTTGGATGTAGCAGTTTTATTTATTTATTTATTTTTTTGAAAAAAGAAAGATACTAACCTGTTGTCCGTTTATTTTGAAAAATCAACTCGAAGCTTTTTCTCAAAAAGCCTTCTTTTAAAACTTAAAACCTTTTCCCTTATAATAAAGTCCCTTATTCTTCTTGAATGCAAGTCATTAATTGTAGAAAAATTCATTAGATATTGGTTTTTGTTACATTGCTTTTCAAAATTATAGCAGGAATCAAGGAACCTAGTTTTAGTCGCTTAGCTCTGGCAGCGTGTATTTAGAGATAATTCCTTCTAGATTTAGGTCAATTCGGTAATAAGCTCTGCACAAGGAGTCAAGAGGATAGCTCATTCCCCAAAATATTTAAAAAACATTGGGTAAGAATTCAGTCCATAAAGCTGCGGGTGAGAACAGTGGAAGGCTATTATAAAATTATAATAAATAAAACAAAAATAAATTATGCCTATTGTTGCCCCAATTTTATTTATTTTTACAACTATGTTTTATCAAATCTTTGATCAAATCTTTGTCTTTAAAAATTACCAGCCCGTCTATACATTGACTGCTTTGACCACCCCTCCCCCTCGCTTAAGAAGCTTGGCTGGTGACGCCTCTGACTGAAGGTGATAAGAGTAACAAGGTACAATCTAAATCGAGACCTTAAAGCAAAAACTAAAATTTGGCTATGAATATCTATTTTTACCGTACACAAACTAAGCTAAACTTGACGTACGTTGCCTGAGCAACGTGAAGTGTTGCGGCAACCTTTCTACAGCTTCGCCAAATAAAGTGTTGCGAGAGCAACACTTTAGTTTCGTTTCTTTGCTATCGGTTAAACGCTAAAGTTGTCAGCCTATCGAAGCTTTTAAAAAGTTATGTTCAAATAAGAACGCGATCAGTAATCACATGTTCAGAGGATATTCCTCAGTGTTGAAAAAACACAATAACAAAAAAATATCGAAAGAAGGGACTAAATTGACTTTGCAGCCATTTGAACTTTATCCTTTTCAATCGTAGACATCGTGACGGATGAAAGCTTGAGACAATATCTTATATAATCTAGTTGGTATTATAAAGCTATCCGTAACTTTTCAGGATTAAAATACCATAGGTGACACTAATTATTACGAAACTACCTCATTGTTTTACGTTATCGTTTGTACCCGTTACGTAAACACTTGATTCTAGGTTACAGTGAGTACGGGTAGGCTACACCAACTAGCAAAAGTTACAAGCCCCTCTTCACTGAAGATGATTGTAACCTAACAGACGATTATTACTTACAAGTCCCCTGAATTTCTTGCCACTGGAGCCAAATTGGTCTACCATCAACTACACCGGAAACAAATATAGGTACACCACCTAGCCAAAGTTGCAAACCCCTTATTGCCGAAGATGATTGTGGTCTAACAGCCGACTGTTGCTTACAAGTCCTCTACTTGTCTCACAATTGGTATCGGCCTATTTTTGGTTTCAGTGTGTATCGTACTATTGGAGTTGTCAACCCCTTAAAACTTTCAAACTAGTATATCTCATGAAGGAATTTTTGTATCAAAAAATGGATGACATAGACTTTAATCAGCTCATCAAGAGCTATCGACTTGCCGTCAAAACAATTCTATCTGTCATAGTTCAAAAGTTGATTTTTTTGCCAAATGCAAACTTTTAAACGTCACCACTTAGAAAGGAGCAAAGTATAAGTTCCAATTTCTTTAGCAATGACAGAACTTTTAAAGTTTAAGAGGTACATCTGATAACATTTCTCTACCTCAATCCCAAGTCCTAAAAAAGCAAATGATAAACCCAGCCGAAATCACGGCAGAACTTTCGGACCCGTGGGAAAATCCTGCTTTTTTGCTTCTGTAAATTTTTTCTATTTGTCACTCAAAGAAGATATATTGGCTGCGGGGTGGTTAACTACCGCATATATTTAACACTTATATATTTTAGTCAATCTTCAATTTCAAATTGGTGCCTGCCTGCTTGCCTGCTAGAATGGAACTTTCCACTCGAAAGCCGAAACATGGTTTGATGAAACGAAAGCTTGGCTACACAACTTCAAATACTCCTCTCTGACATAAGCTATATAACTCCACTTCCCTTCGCACACCATAGGCTCTGGCTCGTGGACAAGCAAAAACCATCGTTTTGGGCCCCAGGCAAGAGTTCTGCAGAGCTTTCCAAAATGTAATGTCATATTCATCAATCCGGCCTGAGGTCCACACATTCCGTAAAAACCACACAGGTTAGACCCTTAACAGTTTCCAGGAATAAGCCGAGATCGGCTGCATAGGAAAAAAACACAAAAAAACGGGACAAAACCAAAGTGTTGCTTTCGCAACATAATTTAAATCTTACTATATACAATCCGTGACTGTCAATAAAAAACGTCAATTACTAATCTGGAAATAATACTCTGAAACTATCCAACAGGAAACAGTCTCCCCAGCAGTCTTTTTTTTTTTACTTTGAGAGATTTATCCCTTGAATTGGGATGTCTAGATATTAGACGGGGATTTTTTCTCTGATGGTAAGGGATTCTTAAGGAATAAGTAGAAGGTCACTTTACAAAGATGTTTCAAAATTGTGTATTATAGACAGCTCAATCAAGTTTACGATGTGTAAATATCGAGAACAAACCGGTTTCTTCGTTAGTTTATTTCAGCTTAGCATTAGACAAGACAAAGGCAAGTGACATAACCGATTGGAAACATATAATCTGGGCTATATATTTGCACATTAGGGTATTAGGGTTGAAGGGGGGGGGGTAATGTATTTGGACAGTTTGAAGTTGGAAAACAATTCTTACTTCATAATATGCAAAATAAATTGCAACTAACACATTTTGGAAGCAGACCTGTTATACTATACCCCCCCCCCCCTAATGTACAAATATATAATCCAAACTTGTTTCTAAAGTAACAGAGATCCTAACGAAGAAACCGGTTTGTTCTCGGGTTTTACAAGGGGCAAACTTGACTGAGTGGTGTATAACACACAAGTACCGAGTTTTCAAGGTTTTAGTTATTTGTTATTCTGGTATTTAAACCTCAAAGAGAGGATTCTATTTTAATATTTTATTCACCAATTGTTTGGTCCTCCCCAAAATACAGGAAAGGCTCACAACTTCTGAATTTGCAAAACGTTTAGCACAATAATTTACCAGAGGACTAGGCTTTATAACTTCAATTACCCAAGCGTGATTAGACCTATTCAGATTAGAGACGCCAAGTCTTAGTCCATCTCTCGTAGAATGTAAGTCTCGAAAACATTTAGAGCAATATTGTGCCTTTTGATAGTTTATTTGGTCAATTCAGAGACATTAAATTTAGGCAAATTAATTTTGAATTCTCACAGTCAGTAATTCAATAATCTAGCTTTATAAACTTCTTGTTTCAAGTCTTGATTCAAGAGCCGGAAATGTATCCACCTCACTCCTTATTGCTCCTTTTTAGTATTATTTTCTTCCTATTTATGATTTGAAGAGGTAAATATAAAAAGGATAATATGTTTAATTAATGATTTAGAAAATTATACTTCGCTCAGTTCTAAAAATTAATTTACCAATCGAAACGTAAATAGTTTTTTAGGGATACATAATGCTTCAAAAATTTTACTATATATAATGATATATAATATATAAGTATATAAGTAATTTAATAATCAGTAATTCAGTAATTCAATAATCTAACTATATAAACTTCTTGGTTCAATCGATACGAAATCACTTTACTAATCGATACGTAAATAGTTTTTAGGGATATATATTGCTTCAAAGATTTTACCATATATAATGATATATAATATATTAGTATATATGCTTTTAATATATAAACATATTAGTATATATTAGTAAATGTTTAATATATTAGTACATATAACTATAATAACATAATGCTTCAAAATGTTTTAATTTTTTGCAAAAATGCTTCAAAGCTTTGTTTTTTTAAAGGTATATTCCAAATGAGAAATAATAGAAATTGTCACACTTGCAGTCAAAAGTTGTTGGGGGTTCATAGTTTAATTACTTACATATGGAAATATAAACGTCTAAAAATCTATGGGCTCGGTCAGTAAAACCGTCAGGCCTGCTAGTCAAGTGGGGAGCCCCCGGATGTAACAAAGAATTGATCTTAGTACCCCCTAAAGACGTTAGTTTAATGTTTAATTATGTAGATGAACTAGTTTTTGAGGGTCAACGACACCTATTTTTTCCTAGAGCTTGCACGGGGGTTTCTTTTGCTTCTGAATATGTAAGACTTCCTAGGGGCCAGATATTTGTATTATTTCCAGTGACAAAGGTTTTCACTTTATTTGGTCTAGACAAGATTTTCTTTTGCTTCTAATTACTTAAGGCTTCCTTCGGGGCATATATTTTTACTGTTTCCAACAACAAAGTCATTCACCGTTACCTGGTCTAGACAATAGTTTCCTTTTGTTCTCCAACTGTTCCTCCAGCCCCAGTTTGCTCAATGATATCAAATATCTTGCAAAAATCTCAGCCAATTCATGGGTTAGCCAATAGCATCTCGTAATATTTGCTGCAACTTTGAACACTCTTGGTTTCATTCACGGCTGCTAGAACTTTCATTTCCAACAGAGTAAAGGCACTCATAAACAATTTTAAAATTGTATATATTAAAAATACAATTTTTAGAAGTGGGCCTGATGGTGTTTCCAACCGGGTAAGCACGATTTCAGACTTTTAAATTTCAGTATGTAAATAATTGCATCTCCTAAATTATTACGTAACAAACACGTGCACGCAATAGACCAAATAAACCATAAGACCTGCATCTTAGATAAAACCTTTAGGAAATCGTCGTTAAACTTTCTCCGTGATCTTAAACCACTATAGAGGAAAAGAGTAGTGGCTATATGTGTGCTAGCACGTAGAGATTAAGAGATAGCACACTACTCATTTATACATATATAACATTACATTAGGTGAGTCGAAACGGTTAACGAATTAAAGTTAAGGGGATGTGGCACATTAAATTGTCACCCTATCTCACCCATTATCAGCTTTGTAATTTGTGCGGCAAAACTAGTTAAAAATAGTTGTGCGGTCTTGCTAGAACTGGTAGAGCTTGGATGAGAGATCCGAATAAATGACAAAACTAAAATTCGACACCTACTTTCCGGAAAATCATAGAAAAACCATTGAAATTCTCGTGTTTTGTGCCGGAGATTAAGATTTTCAGTTTTAATGATACTTGCATCATCAGAAAGTTTGAATTTTGTTTTTCTTCGACTACGAAGAGTAGAGTTTTCCTTTTGAAGTTAAGGAAAGTGGAATTCCTAAAAATGTTCTAACATACATGCTAGGAAAACGCTACAAATCAACTGAAACCAATTATTACTGAAAAAATTGGCTGCTCATTTGAATTCAATTCCTCATTCCTGTTTATGTTTTACAGACGCTAAGATAATGCGGTCCTTACTCTTTTGTAATTTTCAATATATTTTGATTGCACAGTAGTATAATTATCGAGTTATTCTTTAGTTTTTAGTCACAACTTTGTTTGTAATTTAATATTATTTTGCTGTTTCTAGTTCCATGCCTTTTTCTTGTTCTGTCATTTATCTGTTCTTTAACTGTTCATTCATCATGTTATGTAATTTTCCACGTGTCATAAGATCCTAAGAATATATTCCTCTTTCCCGTCTGTCCTTCACAGACTCAAACACGCTAAACTAACAGGTTTCTTCATTCTATTTTAATTTACTTTGTCTTCGTTGCACAAAATTTAATTTTTTTTTCTTCGCAATTCCTCTGTGTTTCTCAAAAACGCACTTTTTTGGGTGCCAACATTTCAATGATCTAAAAAGATTCCCCCTCCCATTTGTCAGTTCCCTATTAAATAAATTTTTTTTACCGACCCTTCTCGTGCCCGGGTGTGTTTGTGATATATCCTTATTCGCCTAACAGAATAGGATTAAGAAGTCCGAAAAGCATTATTAGAGGTAGATAAAGATAAGTTATTTGAGGAGACCCACATTTTTTTAGGAAGGCTAAGTTAGATAAAACAGAAAGGAAATTTAAGAATTATATTGAGTTACAAGAAAAGTCACTAAGATGTTTGAGGATTTGAGGGGTAGACCTCACACCCCTCTCCACGTATCTGCCTCTCTCCATTTGTTCCGTTTTCAACTTCTTGCAATTCAAAAGAGTAAAACCAAACCCAGCAAAACAGTAAAAATTAAAAGAGCGGTTACTTTTTAAATGAGTTCTACTTGACTTATGATCGTGACATTTGATAGTGATATAAATAAAAAATTCAAATACAAACAAAATAGATATTTTTTTACTGATACACGAGAAACTCATTTGAGAATTGATTGGAGAGTTATTCATTCTATTAGATTTGTGTTCGCTTTTTTATACGAAGTCTTTATTTCATTTAAAACATAAATATGATAACTAATAAGTCCCTATATTTTACTAAATTATATAAAAAAAACTTAGAAAGAAATGAAATGACTTTTTCGCAAGCTAAATCTTCTAGTTAGTTTCGGAGCGTCAATAAAGAGAAAGTTTCCGTAATGACACTCCATCGTCTAAGAGGGAGGCAGCAGAACTCGTATTTCTAATGTTTTCTGTTCGTCTTAGGTTTCACTTTATTCTTGGTAATGTTAATTAATATTAAGTTTAAATTATTATGTCCCTTTATGTGAATTTTCTCCTTATATATATGGTTTTCAGCAAAACAAAATGACTGGCCGTTCTTTAATGGGAGACCGCAACAGAACTCTTGTTTGCAGTAATTTCTATTCGTTAATTATCATTTGTTTTGATTGCTGTCCGTCTTAGTTTTTATATCGTTCATAATGACTTCCCTTCATCTTATGCTTGATTCATTATGTAACTTTGTCTCTGCTCATTTTCGGTTTTAATGTCTCCACTTTAATATCAAAACTTTAAAACATAAGGTTAATTTATGTTTTTTCTTCAGTCGATACAGCTTTAATGAATTTTTAACTACAAGCTGTTTATAATAACAGTTTTTTCCTTTTTTTTTTTAGCGGAACCTTGCTCCTGGGTGCCAGCCACTACGATGGCTTGGATTTGACGAAAAAATGGGTTCAAGCGGGGACAAAAATGTTCGCTCTTTTTTGCCTATACCTTTTTTTTCTCCTTTTTTTAAGCGTTTAGTTGTCTTAAAAACAATTTTATTAAATTTAAATTACCAGCTGTTAATAAAATGTTTTTCTCTTCTTTTTAGCGGGACCTTGCGACTGGGCGCTAGGTCGCTATTGACAAAAAATGGATCCAAGCGGGCACAAAACCTTCGCTCTTTTGTGTCCATATTTTTTAATTTTTTTCTGCTTTTTATAGCGTTTTAATGTGTTACAGTTTCATGACATGCTAATTAACTGATGTTTATATATATATATATATATATATATATATATATATATATATATATATATAGTGACACCTTGTGCTTGGGCGCCAGCCTGCACGAACGCTTTGATTTGACAAGAAAAAATTTGTCCAAGAGGACACAAATCTTTAGCCTCTTTTTTGCTTAAACTTTTTTCTCCTTTTTAAGCGTTTATTTTCTAAGAAAATTTAATACATTGTAATTACCAGCTGTTAATATTATGTTTTTTTCTCGTTTTTTTAGCGGGATCTTCCGCTTGGGCGCCAGCTGCTACAAAGGCTTTGATTTGACAAAAAATGGATCTAAGCGGGCACAAAACCTTTGCTCCTTTGTGTTGATACCTTTTAATTTTTTTCTGCCTATTTTAATTAAAAAAAAATGTCTTTAAAACAGTTTTATGACATGCTGATTACCAGCTGTTTATAATTTTTTAGCGTTATTTTGCGCTTGGGCGCCAGTCGCCACGAACGCTTGGATTTGACGAGAAAAAATGTGTCCAAACGGACACAAAACGTTTCCCTCTTTTGTGCTTAACTAAAACTCTTTTATCTCTTTCTCCTTTTTTTAGCATTTTATTATCTTAAAAATAATTTTAATACATTTTAATTACCAGTTATTCATCTATTTTTTTCTCTTTTTTTTTCTTCGCGGGACCTTGCACTTGGGTGCCGGCCACTACTATGGCTTGGATATGACAAAAAAATGGGCCCTGGCGAGCAAAAAGCTTTTTGCCCTTTTGAGTTTATAATTTTTGATTTTGATTTTTTTTGTAGCGTTTTAATGTCTTAAAAATAATTCTAATACATGCTAATTATGAGCTGTTTTTATTTTTTAATTTTTTTTTTTATGGTACGTCAGTTTCCTGAATGAAGGTAAAAGAGTATACAATTGTAATCTATCGTATAATTTATATCCCCGTAAAAAAAAAGAAAAGAAAAAAAACGAACAAAGCGTGTATCACAGACAAAATTGGCGATCACTTATAGATTCAGATGTCATATACTGCTTATTGTTCAGCTCTTCTCCTTAGTAGCTCCTTCAAAGACACTTTGGGTCGTAGAGACCTATAAGAAAATATTTGTTTAAAAAATTAAAGCTGTTAGTGAAGAGAGTTAGTCGCGGTAGGTTTGAGCCCTCCTTAAATTCTTGAAAACTTTGCTTGGTTATAAGATTTTAAGAATATGATAAAACATTTGGACCTTCACCTTAGACGGAAACCTATTTTTCCTTCCTTAGATTGACATGGAAACTGTTGGGTATGGAAATCGGACGGTAAAATCTTGAAATAAGGCATAATGGCACGAGTACTTGAACAACCTTATAATTTTCGATCAATGACATTTTGACCCTATTCCAGGCGCCAAATGAGGTGTGAAGCAGGGGGAATCACATATTCTGAATTTTTTAAAGGACCTTTTGGGCTTCTCAATAAAAAAAAAAAAAAAAATAGGATTATCCCCCTACCCAATCAGATTTTCAAAAACACATTTTGTCTTTATTTTAAAAGAGAAAAAAATCCCCTCCTCACATTTTTGTGAACGAAATCACCTAAACGTATTTAGCCTATATTAAAACTGCTATTTTTTAATAGAATCAAAGTATCGCGTTTTTTGTGGCTTGTCAACTTTTGTCATTTTAAAAGGACGCTACGGATCGCAATTTTTCTTCCTGAAAACCCAATTTCTAAGCTTTAACAAATATCATATAACAGAAAAGAAGCAAAAAGTTTAGATTCTATTGTTAAAGTTTTCTTTTCTATAGGCGAGGGAAACTCTTTATTTTCTTATCATGGTTGGAAGGGTCTAACAATCTCTAGATGAGGAAGATGTTTATAACTTGCTTTTTTTATGGCTCGTTATTTGTTTAAGCACAAGGAACACGTTCAAGTGGGTGTCAGTATAAATATGTCAATTCACCTGGCATCAATCAATCGTCCTAAATTGTTAATGTCATTTTTGAGCATTAATCCTTATCTATCTTTGAAAAAGATATACTTGGAAAAGTATAAGTTCTACGACTATTTTAACTATATGACTGTCTACCTTAGTTCTACTGGCCCTAAGAATGACGCATGGATGGATAATAGATAGACATATCTATCTATTAACAAATGAACTAACATCATTTTTATACAATCCTAACAAGGGGGGTTAATGCCAGAATTGCCTCTCACTCAATTGGACTATCTGTCTTGGCTTTTTCTACAATTATTCCGTATGTGAAAGAGGTTGCCCCTCCTCAACACCCCGATCTTTACGCTAAAGTTTGACTCGTTGTCACAACTTTAATTTTTAAAACAATAAGAAAACTTTAACGTAAAGAGCGAGGCGTTGAGGAGGAGTCAACCCCTTTCATATACGGAACAATTTCTGTTCGTTTTAAGTTTTAATGTCGCCACTTACTTGCAGTTAAAAAAAACTTTTTTTTCTTATTTAATTTCTGAACGTTTTTGAATTAATGTATGTTTTGATTTTGGCTCACCGTACATGAATAATTAAATCAAAATTTGCGCATTAATTTTTTTTGCTAAATGGCTTTCCCATAGTTTTGATCGGACTATATTGATCAAAAAAAGGGAGGGGGGAGGCCTAGTTGCCCTCCAATTTTTGGTTATTCTAAAATACAACTAGATTTTTTTAATTTTTTTACGAATTTTTTTGTTAGTAATGTACAAACGTACCTTACGAATTAACTTACGTAACGAATTTTTATATTAGTGGATTTTTATTACGCATATAAGGAGTTTCTTCCCCTCGTCATTACGTCACTCTTTACACTAGAGCTTGAATTTTGTCCCAAATCTTTAGGAATGACACCTGAATCACAAAGGCCGAAGAATAAATAGTTGAAATTACTAAAAATACTTTAGCGTAAAGAGCAAAAATATTGTGGAGGAGACGAAGCCCCTTATATATGTAATATTTTATGTTCGTTTTTAAGTTTTAATGCTGCACATTAATTACAGTTGACAAAAATTATTTATTTTCTCATTGTTTTTTTTTCAAGTGATGCTTTTAAATCCTGCACCCCCTTCATGGAAATTCTCTTCCCTCGTGATAAATTTCTCCGTGGAGATCCTCCCACGTAACCCCCTCTCTCCGACCCAACCCCACTCCAACACAAATGAGGGCGCAAGAAAAAATCTTGAGGGTTCAGGGCCCTCGGTTCCTTGGATCCGTCACTGACCTTAGGGAATTACTTTATAGAAATGTACTTTTATAATTGAGTTAGGGTCTGCAGACAAAAATTGGAGCTAATCGACTTTTCTTTTAAACATCTCATACAGTTAATATGTGATCACATACTCATAATTAACTGTAATTGTCTGTAAGCCCAGATGGAACTGTGCCTTGAAATTTTCTATCTTCTGTCTCTGGCTACGTCCCTGACAACTTCTAGAGAATTTGCAATTTTCTTATAATGAGCATATGTTTTTATTTTAGAAAAGAATGCGTTATTTTATATGGTACAAGCAGACGATAATTATTAATTTAAATTTTTAAACCGATTTAAACATTGCCAAAGACTTATTCTTCATTTTTGGTGTAATTGTTGCAATAACTATTTCAAAGTACTTAATTAATCCGTTTCCTTCCGTTAAAAAAGCCCCGAGTTATGCAACTCTGTTCACTTCGCCCAAAATATATACAGGTCAAATTTAATTATCTGACTTTTAAGATATTGATAAAGCACGATCATAGGGGGTCAGAATCGTCAATTCAGGGTAAATTGGGGGGGGGGGGAGGGACACAACCAAATTTTTCAAAACCTAGGGGATGGGCCAAGAATGTATTAAGGGAAGGGGTTACGGAGTTTGAGCCAACATCCCCCTCACCCCGAACTGTTTGTCCGACTCGTCAAAACGTAATATAGATGTATAAAACACAGTTTTGACGCCTTTTTAAAAGTTTTTTTTTGTAAAACAAATCACCCAACCCTCTGCCCTGAACAAAAACCCTGGATACGGCCCCAGGATAGGAATTTTTTGTTCTTTTACTTCTTTCAATGAACGTACGAAAATCTATTTTAATTAAAAAACCGTAAACAGGTATTTCTTAAAACCTAGGGAGATCAGGGGCGAATGCTACCACCCATGACATTCCCCTTTCGATTTACGCCTCTGAAGGAGATCTCTGATTCCAACGACCCCCTTTTATGATCCGTTGTGATTTAATGGTTCTAAATAGAAAAAGGGAATGCTTAAATTGATGGCGGGACCATGCAAAATAAAAACATTGCGCACATATAACTTATGAACTTAATTCAAAGTGGAAGTGGCATATTTCTATATAGTTTTCATATTATTAAAACTTCTTACTTTGAAAAAAATCCCTCTCCCCCTACTTCCAACAGAATAGTTCCAGTGTGTGACTAAGACAAATAGTGGTGGTCCTGGCCTGTCTTGAGCCTAGTACAAATCTTGATTCCCCCTCCCTTGTCTTCCAAACCTTTTCAGGTCAAATTTTAACAAAATTATCATTTATTAATTAAGTTTCCGCCTCTATTTTAATTAAACAAAAAAAAGATCAACTGAAAGTAAGGAGCGTCATTAAAACTTAAAACGAACAGAAATTACTCCGTATATGAAAGGGGATGTTCCCTCCTAAACGCCCCAACCTTAACACTAAAATTTACCCTTTCTCATAACTTTACTTTTTAAAACAATAAAAAAAACTTCAGCGTAAAGAGCGAGGCGTTGAGGAGGTGACAACCCCTTTTATATACGGAATAATTTCTGTTTGTTTTAAGTTTTAATGTCGCTCCTTACTTGCAGTTAAAAAAAACTCTTTTATTTAGTTTCTGAACGTTTTGAATGAATGCATGTTTTTTTAGCTCTCCGCACATGAATAATTAAAATGAAATTTACATATAATTTTTTTTTGTGGCTAAATGGCTTTCTCATACTTTTGATCAGACGATTTTGATAAAAAAAGGGGTGGGATAGGAGGCCTTTTTGCCCTCCAATTTTTCGGTTACTTAAAAAGGCAACTAAAACTTTTAATTTTTTTACGAACGTTTTTATCAGTAATAAATATACGTAACTTACTAATTAACTTACGTAAGGAGCTTCTATAGACGGAAATTTTTATTACGTATATGAGAGGGTTCGCCCCCTTGTCAATACCTTGCTCTTTACACTAAAGCTTAAATTTTATCCCAATTCTTTAAGAATGACCCCTGAATCATAAAGGTCGTAGAATAAATAGTGGAAATTAAAAAAAACGTAATAATTTCTGTTCGTTTTAAGTTTTAATGCTGCTCCTTACATCCAGTTAAAAATACTTTTTCATATTTATTTTTCCTTTTTTTAGAATGCTAGAAAATCCTGCGCCCCCTTCATGGAGTTTCTCTTCCCCCATGATAAATTATCCATGAAAAGATCATCCCACGTAACCCCCTCTCCTCGACACTCCTACCCCCAATCATACAAAATCACCCTGAAAACGTCTGTACACTTCCCAATAACCATTTCTATATCTAAACAATGATCAAAGTTTGTGACTTGCAGCCCCTACCCCGGGGACTGTGGGGCAGTAAGTCATCCCGAAAGACACGGTTATTAGGTATTTCGACTATGATAAACATAATGGCTACCTCAAAATCTTGATGTGGTGGCTTTGGGGAAAAATGAGCGTGGGAGGGGGTCTAGGTGCCCTCCATTTTTTTGTCACTTAAAAAGAGCACTAGAACTTTTAATTTCCGTTAGAATAAGCCCTTTCACGATATTCTAGGACCACTAGGTCAATACAATCACCCCTGGGAAAAAAACATAAACACGCACCAGTGATCGATCTTCTGGCAAAATATACAAAATTCCACATTTTTGTATTAAGGCGTTTGAAACTTCCACAGTGGGGTTCTCTAATACGCTGAATGTGATGGTGTGATTTTGTCAAGATGGTATAACGTTTAAGGGGCGTTTTTCCCTATTTTCCAAAATAAGGCAAATTTTCTCAGGCTCGTAACTTTTGATGGGTAAGACTAAATTTAATAAAACTTATATATTTAAAATCAGCATAAAAATTAGATTCGTTTTATGTATCTATTGGTATAAAAAATCCCGATTTTTAGAGTTTTGGTTACTATTGAGCCGGGTTGCTCCTTACTACAGTTCGTCACCACTGTTTGATAAAAATAAAATTTCCGAATGATTAGAGCCGTTAAATTATTTATTAGAATATTTACGCCCCTCAAGGCTAGTAACCAGGAAACTAGTTATGATGCCCGAAAAGCAATTTTTGGAACACTTCAAACAAAACAACTTCAATATATCCGTAATTAAAGGTTAGGAAATGCAAAGAATATTTTTCATTTAATAGTTTCCGGATAAAGTTTAGTCATGAGGCATGAATGTAATTTTGATTTGACTTCATTGGGCGTTGTCAACTTCCTAGTATATCGTATATATCGAGGCTTTATAACTGTATTAATGAAAAAAAATATCTTAAGGTCAAATTGAGCTTTTTGAATCTAGAAATAAATTAGATTGTTAGAATGACCACACCCTGAAATGAGCATGAATAAACAGAGGCAGTTAGAGGGGAGGAACAGTGGGAGCACTTGCCCCGGGCGCAATCATCTAAACAATAAAGTAGAGGACGTAGTTAATAAATGAAAATAAATAATAAATTATTAATTAATTAATTAAATAAATCATTTATTGATTAATAAATAAAAACAATTTTGCTAATGAAAAAAATTGTTGATATTTGGACTAAGAATTTTGTCGGAGCCAGAGGAAGCTCAAGATTTTTCCCCGGTTGCAAGATAGGCTAGAACCATAACTATGAACATAGGATCTATCATCAATCTGTCTATCTGTAATGTTGAAATAAAAATATATTTTAATCTTTTTCGAGGAATATACTTTGAATCCAAAACAAGGTATTTCAGAACTCCCCAGTATATCAAAATCTTAAACATAATATTGGTTTTACAACATTTCTGTTTTAAAATATTATAAAGTGTTTTAAATTACTTCTAACTGTGCATAAATTCGTGCTTAGTATCAGCATAACACACTTAATTTTTGATCTATTACCAATTTATAAAGCCAAACAGGGAAAGAACTCTTAGTCATTTAATTTCTAAAAAAATAATTCTGCCATGATTAACATCTTGAGCAGTATTGGCGGGGCCTTATACAAAGGATGGGCATCAGGTTTGAGCCCACCACCCCTTCCAAAAAATGTTTCCCATTAGTATAAAAGTAGCAAAAGTATGACTAAAAACTATTTGTTGCATTTTGCTATGTTTTTGGTAACCTACCCCTTGACAAAAATTCCTGGATAGAGCCTTGGTTATTGGTAAGGAAAACCTTGAAGTAGAGGATGTAACTAAGAAGCATCTATGGGCGTCTTCCTAAAAATCACTTTGAACCTCGTTAAAAGTTGTACCCATGATTTTATAAACATTTAATGCGGCAGCAATGGGTGTTCCCTACCCTCCTTCCGCTCTCCTCACCACCCTCCTTCCGACGAGCAATCTCGACTTTAAGCACCTTTTGTCAGGATGATGTGGCAAATAAGTCAAAACGTGGTACAATCAGATCATCTGCAACAAGAGGCGCCGTTCAATAAGTACTTAAAGAACAACTTTGTAAGATTGGACCTCCTTTTGGAATATCTACCTGGAGAGGTTATCCGTAAAAAATTGTCTAGTGACTCTTTCAAGGAAAGTTTAAAAGAAACAATTCTAACGGGAAAATAACGGGCATAGTGAATATTGGTTATGTCTTTTAGCGAAATGCAGAAATACGCACGTTCTTCGTATGGAAGAGAGCCGCCTTCCTCGAACAACCTATGAATAGAAGCCAGACGGTAGAAGAAAGAGAGGCCGCCCCAAAAATACATTGAGACGAACACATGACCGAGATCTGAGGACGGCCGGCACCTCACTAATACCTGAATGGGAAGACGTCATCCAGGGCTTCCACTTCTAGGGAGATTACCCTGTTTTAGGGGAAAATCACTTCTTTTAGGGACACTTATTTTGAATCTAGGGATTTAGGGAAATCTGGGGTAAAGTAAGGGTTTTTAGGGATCTTCAGGGAGAATTCGAATTTTTCAAACGAAGGCTGACAAATTCTTATAGATTGGAGATTATGGTCAGTCTTCTTGAAAAAACTTATGTCGCAACACTGGCTTATATTACAAAGATCAGCGCAAAATTTAAAAAAAAAAGCTAAAGCGTGGAATGACATTCATTAGGAAGGGACGACTTTAATCCCTTGGATTTTTATTCATTAGGTATTTAGTAATTTAGTTTAGGTAGCTTAGTATTTAGTTTATTTTTAGCAAAGGACCCTCCGAACTTTATATGACCATGCTTTCTATAAACACCATATATTCCTTCAGAGCATAACTTACAACCCCTACCCTGGGGGCTGGAGGGCTATTATTAGATGCATTTTGGAACAATACGACGCGTCACTTTGAATCTTAAAAAGGGCACTAGAGCTTAAGATTACCAATGAGCCCCCTCCGAACCTTATATGACCACGCTTTCTACAAAAACCTTATATTCTCCTAGGGCATAGCTTACAACCCTTGCCCCGAGGGATGGGGGGATTTGTCATGCTCAAATATATAGTTTCCAGAACTTTCAACTACGTTGAACAAAATGGCTATCTCAAAATCCTGATTAGAAGTGTTTTAGGAAATGATAGGCATGGTGGGGAGGGGAGGCATTTGTTCTCCGATCACTTTCGACTAATAAAAAAGGCATTAGTCCTCTCAATTTCCAATCGAATGAGCCCTTTTTGAAGTTTCTACGACAACATTTTCTATAGAAAATCTTATATGCCCCTAAAGCATAACTTACAACCCTTGTCCTGAAGGATGGGGGAGGGGGGTTGTCATACCCAAAGACATAATTTCCGGAACTATCAACTAAGTTGATCAAAATGGCTATCTCAAAATTTTGATTGGATGTTTGACTTTTCGTCCCAATTCTTTAAGAACGACAAACGAAACACAGAGGCCGTTTAACTGGAGCAAGAAGCTTTTTTTGAAGCACTAAAAGACTTTAGCGTAACGAGTAAAAGGGTTGAGGGAGGGGAAGTCTCTTTTTTGTATGGAATAGCTTGTATTCGTTTTAAGTTTCAATGTTACTTCTTAATTTCAGCTGAAATAAAAGTTAATATAATAAAGAGTCAAAATATCCTGCAGATGTACCTTTAGACACCGTTTGATTAGTGATTGACGCTGTACAAAAGGTGAGGGCCCATAACCATGCAGATTATCCATATAAAACAGAGGCTTTATAGATACACATAACACAAAGGTACAGAAGTCTAATCTTAGTGAAAGGAAAATGAAATAAGAATAGTGAATTAGTATTACTGAGAGGCAAAAGTAAGACCCTTTTTACCACACCCATTAAGAATCGTCCTACCCGCAGTTCATAAATAATTGCATGTTGCATCTGATTTTGTCTGTTCTTACTTACGACCAATCGAAGATTATCACATGGAAGTGCTTTATGCTACTAGATGTTGATCGTTAAAAGATATAAATTAATATTTCACCCTGGGAGGGTCTATCAACCCCTAGAAAAAAAAACATTTCGCCAATACCAGAGTGTAACATTTCTATTGTGATTCGAGGTTGTTTGAAATTACATGTGCGGGACCATGAAGGAAATCCCCTAATCCAAATTTACTTAAATTTTGGCTATGGCAACAATGTTCAACATTATTTTTTCATTCATTTCTAGTTTAATAGAGTTTTTCCTTCACTTGTAGAGGAGAATATATTTAGGAAAAATTACCGGAAAATCATACTAAACACGACGAACAAGGGTAATATTAATTTTATACTTTTAATTCAGTTTCATCAAAATATCTGGTACAGAGGATTATACTTAAAAGGAATGAATACTACAAAGAGAACTGGTTTCTTTATAATAAATTAGATGGTCAGGTAGCAGCTGTGTGCATGTTGAGACTCTTCAATTTTTATTTTAAAATGTCTATTACATGTATTTATATGTTTAAAATCCCTTTGAGGCTGAATTGTTACATATTATAATGTGATAAACATTTTATGAACAATAAGAATATTTCATAGACTTTTTAAAATATATTTTTAAGTTATTACTTTGTTCGTACATTGTTTTAAATTTAGAAGACTTTTGAACAAAAATTGTAATATAAATTTTGCAATAATCGTGTTGGTGAGGAAGCAGCCCCTTTCATATACAAACATAATTTTTGAAAAGCTGACAAGCCTGGTTGATGGTAACTCTGATGTCAGGAGTCAGCTAAAATGCAATCGTCAATAAGTGTCTTTTCTTATCAAACAGCTCGTGTTAACCAACTGTAGTAAGGACAGGTTTACACTTCTAGGGAGATTACCCTATTTTAGGTGAAAATCACTTCTTTTAGGGTCACTTATTTTGTATCTTGGGATTTAGGGAAATCTGGGGTAAAGTAGGGGTTTTTAGGGATCTTCAGGGAGAATTCGAATTTTTCAAACGAAGGCTGACAAATTCTTATAGATTGGAGATTATGGTCAGTCTTCTTGAAAATACTTATGTTGCAACACTGGCTTATATTACAAAGATCAGCGCGAAATTTAAAAAAAAAGCTAAAGCGTGGAATAACATTCATTAGGAAGGGACGACTTTAATCCCTTGGATTTTCATTCATTAGGTATTTAGTAATTTAGTTTAGGTAGCCTAGTATTTAGTTTATTTTTAAGCAATGCCTTTGATTGGGTGTAAACTGCCCAACATAAAGCGTATTGGTTAGGCAGCAATTGTAGAATAGGAGCATGCGGACTATGCACTTAGCATTAGGGATTCTTTCAATCTGCTGGTGACCTCTTTTTCCCGTGGTCATCTATCTGCAAATCCACAGAGGACTATCTAAATAAAGCACCAGCTGCCATAGCCGGGAGCCTGGGCAGCACCAGCTGCCCATGGAGGTGACCTTAGGTCGATGGGTGAAAGGTCAGAAACTATAATTTTTCAATTCTAAAATTTTCTTTCAGTTTTATACATTCCCTTCTATGATTGTACAGTCCATGACATCTGACCTCTTTAGGAGTAAAAAAGAAAAAGCAATTCTGCTACTTAAAAAATGAATATTTAAATTGATTTTGTAACTATATCAATTTTAAACAGGTCAGAAGGGCTTAAATTTAATTATGAAGTAAGAAAATATGATTTGAACCATGAAAGAACAGTTTTTGACTTGATAATTGGCAGGCATTGATGTTTCATCCTGACACAAAATGGCACTCTCCATTGCTTAGTTAAGAAAAACAAGGCCCCAGCTACAATCTGAGCATAGAAGAAAGTATACAAGACATTTACGGAAGTTGAAAGACTTATTTCTACCAAGTACGGTCCTGAAAGACACTGACCTAAGGTCATCCTCCTATACAACATGTGCAGACTGTGGCTTCTGTGTCAAAATTTAGGGATAGAAGCTGGTGTTGGTGCAAACTGTGGCTTTTTTGCAGAAAAGTTGCAATCCATACTGTCTATAAAGGACTCTGCATTCTGTTAAAACTAGCTGTGAGTACCCTTATTTTTAATCTAATGATTCACACAATAATATTTAGTCTAGTCTTTTGTTCATGTCCACTTGCCTGCCACTTGCCATTTGGAATAATGTAAAATCTACTGTTTTGCCTTGGACTGCAGCAATATGAAAGTAGCAAATTAAAGTATTTTGTTAAGTTAGGTTTACAGAGAAACTTCTTTTTTGTTGTTTTTGCTTGGGTTGGTCCCTGCTAGGTTAGAAGACATCAAAGCAAAGATCTTCTAGTGAAGAAGTGGGTCACAAATTTCTTTTTCCATATAAAGTGGTGTTCCAAATCTGAAGATACTTTACTTTGATACTTACTTTATTAATAAAGACAATTTAACTCTTTACTATTTACATCTACTGCACTAATGAAAAAACCTACGTTTTTGCTGGCGTGCAGTAGTAAAGGTTAACCATTTTCTAAACCAACCAACAAACAACATAGTAAATAATTAATTATCATTTATCAAGCTAGGCATACTTCGTTTTGATTTTTGCAAAAAAGTGCAATACAACTATTGCAAATTTTTGGTCCATCCGTACTCCATACTGCAAACTTAAATTATACATGGGGTAATTTAAGTTAATTGAGGATATGCCCATGAGCATAGTTTAGCATGATCTAATTATTGTGTACCCTTTTACAAGTAATTATAGAAATAGACTAGTTTTGATCGCTAATAAAACACTTTTTCTAGAGATCATTGACATGCAAAGTTCATCTGAAAGCCAGTGTACAGACTCAGAGGAAGATAGTCTTAGAATTGGATCTAGTCCCGAAAGACGACTGGATGACGAAGATGTTGATGTTCCTGGAGTTCACCTCCTGGTGCTCCTCCAAAAAAAGCAGGGTTCAGGGCAGAATTCCCAAAAGAAAATATACGAGCAAAATTTTGTTGAAAAGTGGATAGAGAAAAATTGGATAGAGAAAAGAGTGTCAAAAAAGTCAAAGAAAAAGACTTCTGTACCATACTGTAAGTTCTGTTTGAAGTATGTGTATTGTGGGAAATCAGAGTTGACGAAGTATGCCCTGACCAAGCAGCATATAAAAGCAAACAGTGAAATCGAGACGAAGTCTGGCAGCATTGAAAAACTTCTGACTGTAGGCAGTCATTCCAAAGAAATTGAACAGCGGATCTGCATATTTTTGGCAGAATATAATCTGCCATTACGTCTTGCAGGCAGCTTGATTCCTCTCCTCAGAAAATTATTTCCCAAAGACCAGGCCCTGGCAGGGGTCACATTGGGTAAACAGAAAGCTACAAATATTTTGCGACAGAATTTTTCGTTGGTGCTACAGAAGCAGTTAGTCGAGTTGCTCAAAACCACTTTTGTCTCTGTGATAATTGACGAAACCACTGATAGTACTATTGATAAACAGCTAGTTATCATGGTTTTATTTTTTAGCGAGAAAGATCTAAAACTTCATGTCGAAGCATTGGATATGGTTAAGTGTAATGATGGATCGGCTGAGGGCCTGACTAACCGCATCAAGCAAGTCATTGAGGAAAACTCGATTCCCTGGCAAAATATTGTTGGATTTTGTGCAGATACAACTAACGTCATGTTTGGAGCCAACAGATCCGCTTCAACCCTTATGAAAGCCATGGTGCCACACATCTTGAATGTAAAATGCTCATGCCATCTTATTCACTTATGCTCGTCATATGCATGCTTGTCACTTCCCAAGACATTCGAAGACTTGGCGCGAAATATCTATGCCCACTTTTTCAGAAGCGCTTCCAGGCGAGAGAAGTTCACCGAATTTCAGAAAATCTTCCGATACGAAGCACACCGAATTCTTGCTCCGGGACAGATCCGTTGGTTATCCCTTCAGGCCTGTGTGAAGAGGCTTATTGAGCAACGGGTTGCTATTATTCAGTATTTCGTAGAAACAACGTTTGAAGACCCAACTGCAACAAATGACCTTATCTTGTCGACATTACAAAGCAAGTTGACAAAGCCATACCTTGAATTCATGGACTGCTCTCTTGGCCTCTCCAACGAATTCAATACAGTTTTTCAATCCGAACTCCCACTTCTTCACTCTCTGAAGCTTAGTGTAAGCAAACTTGTGAATGATGTTGCGTCTAACTTCATGCAACTGGACTATATTCGCAGTGTTGGTTCGTTTACTGAACTGGATCCTTACCTTTCAAGTAAGTACCTGGCTTTAAACCAGACATATGTGGAAATAGCTGCAACCGATTCCATGCAAGAACTCGAGGATGCTCAAGAGCCAAGTGATAACATTGATCTCTTTTACCAGTCGTGTCGAAACTACTATATAGTCCTGATCAAGCAGATCAAAGACCGGTTCAAGTTTGAAGACGAAATTTATGACATTTTGGCTTTAGTTGAACCAAGGAATGCAAGAAATTTGAACCCAAGATCTCTAAGGCCACTATTTGTGAGGTTTCCTGTTCTAACAGAAAAGTGTTCCCTCCAGAAAACGGACGTAGAATGGAGGTCACAGGCAATGACTGATGTCACTGAGCTTCATTTGGGAGATTCCCAAGTTGAAGACCTGTCAGTTGAACAATACTGGAAGAAAATACTTGGTCTGAAGACTCGCAGTGGCAAAATCAAGTACCCGGAACTGCGGAAGTGCATTTCACTGATATTCTCGTTACCTTTTAGCAATGTTCCAGCTGAACGTTTGTTCAGCCTTCTAAAATTGATCAAAACAGACATGAGAAATAGTCTCGAAAATGTCACCCTAGATTCACTGATCCGAGTCAATTACTGGTTGAAAAATGAAGATAAAACTTCATCAACTGTCAGTATACCGAAAGCTGTCGCTGGCTTCAAGACGAAGGCAAACGCTACGTACCATGAAGTGCTGGAGATGACACTTGTTTGAACTTTTTTATGTATTCTCGTTAGTGTAAAGATATTATCATTATCTGAAGTAAAAAGATCTCAGTTTGAACTTTTGTATTTATTCTCGTTAGAGTAAAGATATTATCATTATCTGAAATGAAAGGATCCCATGTAAATTATGTAGAAATCTAGACCAAAATATCCTTTTTTCTAGGGAGAAAAAGAGGGAGAAAACAGACCTAAACACGAGGACTTTTAGGGAAAATTGGTATGAATATAGGGAAAATTGAAATCGAAAAGTGGAAGTACTGACGTCATCGCTGCAGCACTAATTCGAGACGAATGGAGAGGCTTTGTCGACGCCCTATGCGCCACCAATGGCTCTGGAGGAACTAAGGTCTAAGGTAAGGTCTTTTAGCGGCGTGGTGCCAAGAAAGTTTTACAAAATGAGAAATTTCAATTGCCAGGACTAGAGTGATGCAATCAATCAGTTATCGTCAGTGCAAACAGTCTGTCACATTAGGTAGATATATAGTTCCTTTTAAGTAGAAATTAAATCATGATTAGTATGATAATACCATGGCTAATTTGCAAATGGCGATACAATAAACCTAACTGCGGAAAAATTGAAGTTGGAAAGTGAAGAATAATACCTTTGCATTCCTTGATGGGGCTATTCATTCCCATCAGACCCTTCAAGCTTATTATTATGAAACTATGATCCTAATCTATGGTTTATACTGTATGCATTCTGTTTTACTTGACTTATTTGGCGATCAGTTTGTCTTTTATTGTATTAAATAAAAAAAACAAGTTTTTTCAACTGAAAGTAAGGAGTGACATCAAAACTTAAAACGCACAGAAATTACTTCGTATATGAAAGAGGCTGCTTCCTCATCAACGCCCCGCTCTTTACGCTAAAGTTTGACTCTTTCTCTCAATTCTTCTTTCTAAAACAGTAAAAAACTTTAGCGTAAAGAGCGGGGCGTTGATGAGGAAGCAGCCTCTTTCATATACGAAGTAATTTCTGTGCGTTTTAAGTTTTGATGTCACTCCTTACTTTCAGTTGAAAAAACTAGTTTTTTTTATTTAATTTCTGAACGTTTTTGAATCAATGCATGTTTTGATTTTGGCTCTCCGCAGAGGAATGATCAAAACGAAATTTGCATATTTTTTTTTTGGCTCAATGGCTTTCTCATAATTTTGATCGAATGATTTTGAGAAAAAAAGAGCGGGGGACGAAGCCTAGTTGTCCCCCGATTTTTTGGTTAATTAAAAAGGCAACTAGAACTTTTAATTTTTTACGAATCTTTTTATTGGTAAAAGATTTACGTAACTTATAAATTAGCTTACGTAAAGAACTTTTGTATTCTCATGTTTTTATTACATATATGAGGGGATTCGCCCCATCGTCAGTACCTCGCTCTTTACACTAAAGCTTAAATTTTATCCCAATTCATTAAGAATGACCCCCTGAATCACAAAAGCCGTAGAATAAGTAGTTGAAATTACCGAAAATACTTTAGCGTAAAGAGCGAGGTATTAGAAGGAGGTGAGCCCCTCATATGGGTAATAATTTCTGTTTGTTTTAAGTTTTATTGCTGTTCCTTACTTCCAGCTGAAAAAGCTTTTTCACTTTTATTTTTTAATTGTTTTTTTTAAATAATGCTAGTAAATCCTGCTCTCCCTTCATGGAAATTTTCTTCTCCCATTACAAATTCTCGAAGGAAAGTTCCCCCAGCATATCCCCCTCTTCTCAACCCCTCCCCCAAACCAAAAAAATCCTCCTGAAAACGCCTGTATACTTCCCAATAACCATTACTATATGTAAGCACAGGTCAAAGTTTGTAACTTGTTGCCCCTCCCACGGGGACTGTGGGGGAGTAAGTCGTCCCCAAAGACATAGTTATAAGGTTTTTCGACTACGCTGAATAAAATGGCTATCTCAGAATTTTGATCCGTTGACTTTGGGAAAATAATTAGCGTGGGAGGGGGCCTAGGTGCCCTCCAATTTTTTTGGTCACTTAAAAAGGGCACTAGAACTTTTCATTTCCGTTAGAATGAGCCCTCTTGCAACATTCTAGGACAACTGGGTCGATACGATCACCCCTGGGAAAAAAAAACAAAAAAAAAACAAAAAAACAAAAAAACAAATAAACACGCATCCGTGATCTGCCTTCTGGCAAAAAATGCAAAATTCCACATTTTTGTAGATAGGAGCTCGAAACTTCTACAGTAGGGTTCTCTGATACGCTGAATCTGATGGTGTGATTTTCGTTAAGATTCTATGACTTTTAGGGGGCGTTTCCCCCTATTTTCTAAAATAACGCAAATTTTCTCAGGCTCGTAACTTTTGATGGGTAAGACTAAACTTGATGAAACTTATATATTTAAAACCAGCATTAAAATGCGATTCTTTTGATGTAGCTATTGGTATCAAAATTCCATTTTTTAGAGTTTTGGTTACTATTGAGCCGGGTCGCTCCTTACTACAGTTCGTTACCACGAACTGTTTGATTGCATTAAGTGTTACTTTAAGTGTTACTTTTTTGCTATCGTTTACTTTAGTCCTGTTTTTATTAAGAAAGCCTTATTCGAGTTAATTCCTCACTTTCAACTTTTAATCAAAGAAACTATGAGCAACTTACCTAGCTTACACCCCTTGTCTCGTGGGGAGGAATTAGCCTCGTAAGCATAGTTATTTGGCCTTCGGATTATTTTGAACAAAATAAATATCTCAAAATTTTGATCGGATGCACTTGGAGAAAATAGGATGGGGCTGGTTGCCTTTGATCACTTTCTAATCTTAAAAAAGGAACTAGAACGTTAAATTTCCAATCAAATGAGCCCCCTCCAAAGTTAATGCAACCACCCTCTCTACAAAACCTTATGTGATAACAATGAGGAACTTGCATAAGTTACAGTCCTTTCCCTGGAAGCTGTGGGCAATTTTTCAACCCCTGAGTTATAATTATAAGGCTTTTGAACTATTTTGAACTAAACGGCTTTTTCAAAATTTTGCTCTGATGGATTTGGGGGGAAAGAGGGTTGGGAGAGGGATGGTAACCCGACGACCACTCCCAGCTCTCAAAAAGGGGATTAAAACTTTTTCCAATCAAATGAACCCTATGCAATGTTTATGCGACAACCCATTCCATAAAACCTATTTATGTTAACAATATACAACTAGCATAGTTTACAGCCCTTACACCAAAGGCTGGGGGGCATCAAACCCAGAATCATAGTAATTTGACATTTGGACCATTTTGAACAAAATGGTTATCTCAAAATTGAACAGTCAAGTATCTAATTGTCTAGAAATATTGGGTGTGTTAACCCCCCCCCCACCAGTCTTGTGGAATTTGTCCAATATGCTTTAAAACTAAATGTTGCTTTAAAACTAAACCAAAAGGCACTGTGTGTATGCTGGCCGCTAATAAGACATCTCAGCAATATCCCTAGAACGACTTAGAGTATTGAGCTGTAACTTTCAAGACTGCTACCGTAACTACCTCTGCCCTTACAAATTAACTAAATCAAAAGATTGTAAGTGTATCCAGGATGTCAAAGAGCATAGATAGAATTTTCTGAGAATGGTAAGTTTTGTTTTTCAGGTCAACTTGAGGAGGTATAAAATTAAATTAAACAATGCTATTTATGTCAAGATTTTCAAAAGGGGCGTATGTTGTTGAAAACTGTTGAAAAGTGTCTCCAACGTCCAAATAGCAAGCCAAATTGTGGATCCTTTTAGAAAAAAAAAGCCGAAAAAATATAAAATATTATTTTCTTTTTCCATCAAAAGGACTGTTAATTAAATGAACAGAAATCTATTTGAAAAACTTCTTCAACAAAATCGGTTTTTCAAAGAAACGTAAAGATCTCCATTAAGAGCAGAAAAAAAGTCAAACGATCTTCCTGGCGTAAAACTACCACAAATCACCATAGATTAATAAATGAAACTCGTCGCCCCTTACATTACAGTTCGTTACTACGAACTTTTCGATATTGGGGGGAAACGGGCGCAGAGTATTAACATTAGACAAAATTGATAAACTACTTGGAAACAGCTCAAGTTTAGCTGTTATTCATATGGATGAAATAGTTCGTGGCAACGAACTGTAAAAAGGAGCGACCTCTGTACTAACCTAAACTCTAAAAATCGGAATTATGACACCAACAGATACATGGAAAGAATTGAATTCTATGCTGATCTTAAATATATAAATTTCATCAAGTTTAGCCTTACCCATTAAAAGTTACGAGCCTGAGAAAAACTGTCTTATTTCCAGGCAATTGCAAAACACCCTCTAAGAGTCATAGCATCTTAATGAAAATCCCACCATCAGATTCACCATATCAGGGAACCCTACTGTAGAGGTTTCAAGCTCGTATCTGCAAAAATGTGGAGATCACGGATGCGTGTTTATTTGTTTATTTGTTTGTTTTTTTCCCCGGGGGTTACCGAATCGACCAAAAGGTTCTAGAATGTCACGAGAGGGCTCATTCTAACGACAATTAAATGTTCCAGTGCCCTTTTAAGCGAATAAAAAATGGAAGGCAACTAGGCCCCCTCCGACGCTCTTTTTTTCCCATAGTCACTGGACCAAATTTTGAGATAGCCAGATTGCTCAGCATAGTCAAAAAACCTAATAACTAAATATTTGAGGACAACTAAATACCCCACACTCCCTGGCAGAAGGGCTGCAAGTTATGGCCTTTGTCCATTGTTTACATATAGTATTGGTTATTGGGAAGCACACAGACCTTTTCGCGGGGGATTTATTATGGTGGGGATGGGGGGTTTAGGTGGAAAGATGTTTTCATGGATGAATTCATCCTGCTGGAAGGGAATTTCCACGAAGGAGGTGATGGATTTTCCAGCCCTATTTAAAAAAAAACAGTGAGAAATTGAATTAAAAAAAAGTAAGGAGAAAAATTAAAACTTAAAACGAACATAAATTATTACATATATGAGGGGGTTCGTCCCTTCCTCAGTAACTCGCTCTTTATGCTAAAATATTTTTAGTAATTTAAAAAGAGCGATTTATTCTAATTTAATGGTCTTTGTGATTCAGGAGTCATTTTTAAGGAATTGGATTAAAATTCGAACTTTAGTGTAAAGAACGAGGTATTCAAGTGGGGGCGAACCCCTTCATATACGTAATAAAAATATACGAATATAGAAGCTCGTTATGTAAGTTAATTCGTAAGTTACGCATATTTATTACTAATAAAAATATTCATAAATAAAATTATAAGTCGTAGTGGCCATTTTAAGTAGAAAAAATGGAGGGCAGCCATCCCCCCTCCCCCGCCCCTTTTTCTCAAAATAGTCCGGTCAAAACTTGAGAAAGCCATTAAGCCAAAAAAGTAAAATTAATATGCAAATTTGTTTTAATTATTCATATACGGTGAGCCAAAATAAAAAGTGCATTAATTCAGAAGCATTCAGAGATTAAATTAAAAAAAAACAATTTATTTTTTAACTTAAAGTCTGAAACGATATTAAAACCTGAAACGAACAGAAATTATGCCGTATATGACAGGGGCTGTCCCTTCCTTAACAACCCGCTCCTGACGCTACAGTTTGACTCTTTCTCACAACTCTACATTTTAAAACAATAAAAAACTTAATCAAAAAGAGTGGGGCGTTGGGGTGGGCCCCAGCCCCTTTCATATACGGAATAATTTTCTGTTATTTATAATGTCGCTCCTTACTTTCAGTTAAAAAAAAACTTGTTTTTTTTCTTTTTATTTAATCAAGAGAAGAGACTTTAACCTGGACTGCAACTGTCTTATCTACTGAAGTGTTCAAGAGGTATTTGGACACAAAGTAAGGTGATATAACCATGCTAATACTTCTGGAAAACACCAGAGTCAATTAATGTCAATGCCATTCAGGGATCGCAAATCTGGTTACGCTACTCTTCACTACTATTAGGGTTTTTTTTATTAATAACAAAATTATTATGATTTTAAAAAGAAGAGAGTTGCTTCTATAGAGTATTATATAGAGTTGCTTCTATAGAGTATAGAGTATTATATTTTTTATAAAAAAATAGTCAATGAGACACAGCTCAATATCAAAAACAGGTAACTAAGTATTAGGCACCAGATATTAAAGGTAAGCTTTTAACACTTCATGATAATCTGTAAGTACGAGCCCCTGAAAAACATTTGCCATACCACGCGGCGTTGGCAGAAGGGAGTAGGAGGCATGAGGCTTGAAACCACGTCGAAAATGCTAATTGCTCCACAATATACGGGTACTTCTTATTCAAATTATCAAGAAAAAATACTGTTGCTCCTCCTCCCCCCGAAAAAAATCTTTTGGACGCGCCTGGCTATACCAATCACTTAATCTAATGTTTTTCTTCAGATTGAGGGCTCATATGGACAATATAGTTATATCTTTCGTTTTCTTTATGTTTTTCTTTTTAATCTTATGAGCCCTACTTCAACTTACCAAAACATATTAAGTTATCGTTATAAAAAAGAAGGAAAAAAAGAAAAAAAAGTACTAACTAAACACTCTTTTTTAACGTATCATCATCCGTATGGACCCAGTTATTTTTGTGTTTAGATACTATAACGTAAATTTAGGCGAATATATTTTATTTTACTTGTTTCATTTTCTATTTTATTTTATTTCAAATTTATTTATCTTATTCAACAAATATGTGTCTACGTTCTACTATGTCAACCATCTTATTTAAATTTATTTATTACATTTAGATTTAATTTTAATTACTAAAAACATTTGTATTTAATCTGTGTGATGATGTGCCTGTATTACTTCACTTTTGAGGTTTCTCAGTTAAGCAGAACTCTTACGGGGCAATTAAAAAAAAAAAAAAAAAAAAAAAATAACCCGTTCCATATAGCATTTGCCATGGAAAAGTTATTAAGATAGTCTACATAGATGGATACTAGCATATGTTTAGTTATAAAATACGATCTTTCATGGTATCTAGAAGCACAAAATATCCCAGCTGAGTCTTTTCATCTGTGAAAGGAAGCTTAAAATTATGAATTCCCCCATACATTCTTCCGAAACAAGACCGTATCCAGGAGAGGTGGATAGGGACTTTGAACCCCCTCGAAATTTTTGTCCGACCCGGGAAAATGTAGCAAAAATGCATATAAACAAATGTTTAATGCGTCTTTAAAAGGTTTTTTCTTTCCCCCTGAAATAATACCCTCCTAAAAAAAATCTTGATTATGGCCCTGGGAACAACTGCAAACATTTTTAATGGGAAAGTGAAGCTTGAAGAAAAATATTTTATCAGACAATTGTGATGTTTTTCTAGTTCTTGCCAAAATTTCACTTTTTGAATGTTTTGGTTCTTCAAGGGAAATTCCCCCTTTTCTCTGGGTGCCTTTACTGGAATAAGGAGTATCTATGAAAACTTTCTTCAGTATTGCTAAAGTTTGTAACTTAAACTTGATTTTGTAGGTTTTTAAGCAAAGTTATCAGATATAACATAGTGCAACCCTATAATCTCAAATATGTATTTAAGTTTCGTTAGAAAGGGGTTTCCTGTATAGTGTGGGTAACTTACTCTCCCCCCCCACTCCTCTAGATTTAGAGTATGCCTTTTCTTTTGATATTTTCATCAAAATGACTTCTTTAGAAATTAGTTTTTTTATGTAAAAAAATTGCCCCCCTAGCCTCTCTGGATTTTGAAAAATACTTTTTCTTTTAGTAGTTTCATCAAAAATATTTTTTTTTGGAATTCTCATTTAAAAATGGATACAATCAACGGAACTGCCTTCCCTAAATTTTGAAAAATGCATTTTTACATCCATTCCCTATTCGGCTGCATAAGATATATATTAAATTGGCAAAATTTCTAAAAATTCTTCCCGTTCACGTTATCAATTTGCAAACTTTAGAACCTGGTTTCATAATGACTTGCTATAAAATTTGAATCAGGTTTAAGCAGCTTCCAGATGCCAAACTTCAACTGAAAAGGAGAAGAATTCATTTTATGACTTCTATTCTTAAAAAGGCCAAAGAACTATCCAGTTATCATACATTGGCTTGAAAACTACGTCTTTTGTCCTTTATAAATTAATTGAGTCGCTGAGGATTGCTGAAGGGGGGATTTATTACTGTTCTTCGCCGTGCTCACGGTTTGGTTTCAAGAAAGGTACAACCGAGTTGCAACTTCATAGTTTAGTATTAATTAAATGTAGGGTACTTAAATTTCAGGATCCGAGGATTTTTTTTTAAATCCCAGTTTTCAGGTATTAATAGACCTACAACGGTCTGGGGGGGATGTCTTTATTTGGATATCGTCGGAATTCTTACACTTACTGATCACTATGTGCGTGGAGTTTTCGTTTCCGGTCCCAAAGCCGTTCCAGGAGGGCAACCATTGGAATTTCCCCAGGTGCCGTGGCTTGGGGGGAGGGGTAACACGACTGGGAAATTACCCACTTTCATTCAAGTTATCATTTTGATTTGGCTTTTTATGCCTACATTTAATTCAGGAGGGGGGATGCTGTAATTAGATTTCCCCCTGGTGACACTGACCCTAGGAACGGCTCTGCACATTACAAACTGCTTTTAGCTTACAATCGAAATCTTAAGCATGTAGCAGTACAGTTCTTTAAAAGTGTATGTCCAACTTAATGTAGACGCTAGAAACACACTATAGAGACTTTTATTCTTTTATTAAATAAAAAAAAAAGTTTCTTTAACTGAAAGTAAAAACGAACAGAAATTACTCCGTATATGAAAGGCGCTGTTCCCTCCTCAACGCCCCGCTCTTTACGCTAAAGTTTGGCCCTTTCTCTCAACTCTATTTTTTAAAACAGCATAAAACTTTAGCGTAAAGAGCGGGGCGTTTAGGAGGGAACAGCGCCTTTCATATACGGGGTAATTTCTGTTCGTTTTGAGCTTTAATATCGCCTCTTACTTTCAGTTAAAAAAAAAAACTTGTTTTCTTTTTACCTAATTTCTGAACGATTTTGAATTAATGCATGTTTTGATTTTGGCTCTCCGCACATGAATAATTAAAACGAAATTTGCATATTAATTTTTTTTTTGGCTCAATGGCTTTCTCATAGTTTTGATTGGACGATTTTGAGAAAAAAAGGAGTGCGGGAGTAGGCCTAGTTACCCTCCAATTATTTGGTTATTTAAAAGGCAACTAGAACTTCTAATTTTTTAAGAACATTTTTATTAGCAAAAATATACGTAACTTACGAATTAACTTACGTAACGAACTTCTATATTCGTATGTTTTTATTACGTATATGAGGGTGTTCACCCTCTCGTCAATACCTTGCTCTTTACATTAAAGCTTAAATTTTGTCCCAATTCCTTAAGAATGACCCCTGAATACCAAAGGCCGTAGAATAAATAGTTTAAATAATAATCAAACTACTTTAGCGTGAAGAGCAAGGTATTAGGAGGAGGTGAACCCCTTAAATGCGTAATAGTTTCTGTTCGTTTTAAGTTTTAATGCTGCTCCTTACTTTCAGATGAAAAACTTTTTCATATTTGTTTTTACATTATTTTTTCAAAAAATGCTTAAAAATCCTGCACCCCCTTCATGGAAATTTTCTTCCCCCATGGAAAGTTCCCCCCGCACAACCCCCTCCCCTCCCAATCAAAAAATCCCCCTGAAAGCGTCTGTACCTTTCTCAATAACCATTACTATATGTAAACACTAGTCAAAGTTTATAACTTTTAGCCCCTCCCACGAGGAGTGTGGGGGAGTAAGTCGCCCCCAAAGTCATAGTTATTAGGTTTTTCGACAATGCTAAATAAAATAATTATCTCAGAATTTTGATCCGGTGACTTCGGGAAAAAAGTGTACGTGGGGGGGCCCTAGGTGCCCTCCAATTTTTTGGTCACTTAAAAAGGGCGCTAGAACTTTTATTTTCCGTTAGAATGAGCCCTTTTGCGACATTCTAGGACCAATGGGTCGATACGATCACCCCTGGGAATAACAAAAACAAAAAACAAACAAATAAACACGCATCCGTGATCTGTCTTGTGGCAAAAAATACAAAATTCCACATTTTTGTAGATAAGAGCTGGAAACTGCTACTGCAAGGTTTTCTGATACGCAGAATCTGATGGTGTGATTTTCGTTAAGATTGTATGACTTTTAAGGGGTGTTTCCCCCTATTTCCTAAAATCAGGCAAATCTTCAGAGGCTCGTAACTTTTGATGAGTAATTCTAAACTTGATGAAACTTGTATATTTAAAATCAGCATTAAAGTTTGATTCTTTTGATGTAACTATTGTTAGAAAAATTTCGTTTTTTAGTTTCGATTACTATTGAGCCGGGTGGCTCCTTACTACTATTAAATAAAAAAAACGAGTTTTTTTAACTGAAAGTAAGGAGCGACATTAAAACTTAAAACGCACAGAAATTACTTCGTATATGAAAGAGGCTGCTTCCTCATCAACGCCCCGCTCTTTACGCTAAAGTTTGACTCTTTCTCTGAATTCTTCTTTTTAAAACAGTAAAAAACTTTAGCGTAAAGAGCGGGGCGTTGATGAGGAAGCAGCCTCTTTCATATACGAAGTAATTTCTGTGCGTTTTAAGTTTTAATGTCGCTCCTTACTTTCAGTTAAAAAAACTCGTTTTTTTTATTTAATTTCTGAACGTTTTTGAATCAATGCATGTTTTGATTTTGGCTCTCCGCAGAGGAATAATCAAAACGAAATTTGCATATTTTTTTTGGGGGGGGGCTAAATGGCTTTCTCATAATTTTGATCGAATGACTTTGAGAAAAAAAGAGCGGGGGCGAAGCCTAGTTGCCCTCCGATTTTTTGGTTAATTAAAAAGGCAACTAGAACTTTTAATTTTTTACGAATCTTTTTATTGGTAAAAGATTTACGTAACTTATAAATTAGCTTACGTAAAGAACTTTTGTATTCTCATGTTTTTATTACATATATGAGGGGATTCGCCCCATCGTCAGTACCTCGCTCTTTACACTAAAGCTTAAATTTTATCCCAATTCGTTAAGAATGACCCCTGAATCACAAAAGCCGTAGAATAAATAGTTGAAATTACTAAAAATACTTTAGCGTAAAGAGCTAGGTATCATAAGGAGGTGAGCCCCTTATATGGGTAATAATTTCTGTTTGTTTTAAGTTTTATTGCTGTTCCTTACTTCCAGCTGAAAAAGCTTTTTCACATTTATTTTTTAATTTTTTTTAAAAAAATGCTAGTAAATCCTGCTCTCCCTTCATGGAAGTTTTCTTTTCCCATGACAAATTCTCGATGGAAAGTTCCCCCAGCATATCCCCCTCTTCTCAACCCCTCCCCCCAACCAAAAAAATCCTCCTGAAAACGCCTGTATACTTCCCAATAACCATTACTATATGTAAGCACAGGTCAAAGTTTGTAACTTGTTGCCCCTCCCACGGGGACTGTGGGGGAGTAAGTCGTCCCCAAAGACATAGTTATAAGGTTTTTCGACTACGCTGAATAAAATGGCTATCTCAGAATTTTGATCCGTTGACTTTGGGAAAATAATTAGCGTGGGAAGGGGCCTAGGTGCCCTCCAATTTTTTTGGTCACTTAAAAAGGGCACTAGAACTTTTCATTTCCGTTAGAATGAGCCCTCTTGCAACATTCTAGGACAACTGGGTCGATACGATCACCCCTGGGGAAAAAAACAAAAAAAAAACAAAAAAACAAAAAAACAAATAAACACGCATCCGTGATCTGCCTTCTGGCAAAAAATGCAAAATTCCACATTTTTGTAGATAGGAGCTCGAAACTTCTACAATAGGGTTCTCTGATACGCTGAATCTGATGGTGTGATTTTCGTTAAGATTCTATGACTTTTAGGGGGTGTTTCCCCCTATTTTCTAAAATAACGCAAATTTTCTCAGGCTCGTAACTTTTGATGGGTAAGACTAAACTTGATGAAACTTATATATTTAAAACCAGCATTAAAATGCGATTCTTTTGACATAGCTATTGGTATCAAAATTCCATTTTTTAGAGTTTTGGTTACTATTGAGCCGGGTCGCTCCTTACTACAGTTCGTTACCACGAACTGTTTGACAGTTCGTTTCCACGAACTGTTAGATTCTTAATAGGTTGGTTAGATTAGGTTGTTATTACGCGCTAGGCGGGATTAGGCTGTTGTTTCGATTACATCGCCAAACTTGAAACTTTTGCAAATCAAAACCCAAAAGAAATTGAAGAACAAATGAAACCCAAAACGGGAATATAAACAAACGATCATAGCAAACAAACATACAACATGTACTCATATAAATGATTAAATAAATCTTAAAATGAGTAAACTTACATTGAATATGAAAATCATGCTTAAAAGGAACAAAAATCATTACAAACAAGAGTTTGGCTATTGCCCCCTTCCCTAACTGTAAAAGTCTAAAGCCTAATACCTCATTAAAACTTTAATGATAACTAAATACGTCCTGAATAGTCTTGGAAAGAACTAATACAATTAAACTGAATGTTTGACACATAATGATATTAACTGATGAAAGTTCATCAGTTAATTCCTGAAAGCTCTTCAGTTCAAAGTTTCATTTGTAATTTCGTTTTCGATATTATAATAAGTAAAAAAGAAAATATTTGTATTATAATTTGTTTTCAGCAAAGAAAATGTTAGAAAATTCAAGTATTTAATGTATTTTTAGTGCCACAGATATAAAGGTAGGTGTATAAACAAGTTCCATCTTCTTCCTCCACCTTTCTCTTCCCATGAGTGCCTTTCTTGCCCAGTAAAGAAATATACTTAATAGGGAAGCGTGTCTCTTCTTAATTAGTTGCTTAAACTTAGGATTTCCCACGGCAGTCGGTGCATAAAGCGGGGACGATGCTTCGTTGCCGCTTTATAAAACAATTTTTAATTTGAAAAAAAAACAATGAGAAAATAAATGAATAAATGTTTTTTACCTGGAGGTAATGAATAGCATTAAAATTTATAACGAACATAAAATATTACGTATATAAGGGGGTTCGTCTCCTTCAAAATACCTTGCTCTTTACGGTAAAGTATTTTTAGTAATTTCAATTATTTATTCTACGGCCTTTGTGATTCAGCAAACTTTATTGATTGTGTTATTGAAAACCAAAGACTGGCAGAATCGATAAAAGATACTAGGGTATATAGGAGTGCCGTTATTGATGTTAAAAGTAAAGATCAGCCTCTAGTAGTGTCGAAGGTTAATTTAAAGCTGAAATTTCGGAAGGGTAATTACTTCTCGGGAAGTTATGATGCTGGTAGACTCAAGGATGATAATTTAAGAGAAAATCTCCAGGAACAGTTGAATACTAAACTAGAGAGTTTAAAATCTGACAATGTCAAAGATGGATGGAATAATTATAGGTTGATGGTGTTTTAAGTTGCTGATGGTGATGATGATTGGTGCTTTTGCTACTGATAGTGTCTTAGGGAAGAAAGTTAGGAGTGCAGCTAGAAATATTTGGGTAAATGCTTTATGTTTAATAGACAGGAAAAGGGGCTTGTACAAGCATTATGTAAGTGATAGTTAAAATGAAAACAAATGGAATGTAAAGAAAGTGGAGAAAGCATTAAAATATGAACTAAAGAGGTGTGAAGTGGAGACCATGGATAAAATTGCCGAGAATCTGGAAGACGCAGCTAGACGGCATAATAGTAAATATGTTGTACTGGCTTGTTAATAAATCCAGAGGGAGTCAATCCGGACCTGTCCCAGTTAAATGTAGAAACGGGGCAATGATTAGTGATAAAAGAAAACAGTCGAAGAGAGATGGGAAGAACATTTTATGAATGTGCTAAGCTGAGGTAGAGCCGCAGGAAAAGATATAGAAGAAAATGAAAAAGTCTTTGATACCTTGGATGTGAAGGAAGACGTGCTGATAGTGTGGTAAATGAGTTTCTTATATAATATGGCTCTGAGGTAAGAAATAAGTTACTAAAGATTATGAGTATGATTTTTAAAAAAGGGGAAGTACCCAGCGATTTTAGGAAAACCTTGATTAAATCACTGTACAAGATAGGTCATAACAGTGAGTGTGGTAATTATCGAGGCATTAGTCTGGTTTCTGCAGGTAGCAAATTACTTAGTAATATGATAGTTTTTAGATTAAGAAATGCTGTAGAATACGTTACTTATAACGTATTCGAATAAGATAATATAATTATCTTCCCCCCTGATAACGAACCCAGCACGCCCCCGGACACGATTATTGACTGCGAAACAACCAACAAAAATTGGCTTCTGGAACGTGAGAACTATGAGTCAGTTATCAAAAACTGAGCAAGTTCTCAGAGAGATGAAGCAATATAATATTGACATACTAGCCCTAAGTAAAATACGTTGGAAAGGTGTAGGCCAAGAAACACTAGATCATGGATATGTACTGTTATATAGCGGAGAGGACAACCATCATCAGGCAGGTGTAGGACTTATGATGTCCCCTGCAGCATACCGAACAATGCTGAAATGGACTCCAATAAACGAGAGGATCTTGTTTGCACGATTTGCTACAATACACACTAAGCTTTCTGTCATTGTATGCTACGCTCCTACCAATGAGGCGGATGATGATGTCAAAGATAGCTTCTATGAAACCTTGCAAGCTGTCACCAAAGATATCCCCAAACATGATGTTCTATGTGTTGTTGGTGATCTGAATGCCAAAGTAGGAGCCGATCAGCCGAATCACCCTTGTCAAGGACGAAAATGGATCAATTATATCTGATCCAGAAAAAATTGACAAGAGATGGGCTTGCCATTTCGAAAAACTTCTGAACAGACCGAGAACTTGCGACCAAGCTAACGTACCTAATATCCCTTTTATGTATCTAGACATCAATACAGATCCTTCGAGTGCTGAGGAGATCATGCATGCAGCAAAGAAGTTAAAAAATGGACGAGCCCCGGGTATTGATGGCATTTCAGCAGAAATGCTGAAGTACTCAATTAGTACCTGCATATCCATTTGGCTTTCTCTTTTCGCCAAAATATGTACCTTAGTGAAGGTCCCAAGAGATTGGAGCAGAGGCATTATTGTCAAACTCTTCAAAAAGGGAGACTTGATGAACTGCCATAACTGGAGAGGCATCAATCTTCTCCCTGTCTCATCCAAACTATTAGCCTCCGTCATTTTAAAGCGTCTGCGGAAAGCACTAGACGCAACTCTATGAGAAGAGCAGCTTGGTTTCAGAACTGGGAGACCCTGTTCTGATCTAATAATTGTACTGAGAATGCTTGTCGAAGAATCAAAAGAATGGATCAAGAAGCTCTGCCTCCTATTCATTGACTTTGAAAAGGCATTTGACTCAGTTGACAGAGATTGCTTGTGGAGAGTTTTGAAATACTACGGAATTCCCGAGAAAATAGTAGATATGATTATAGCGCTTTATGAAGAATCGGAATGTTGCGTAAAGACCGAAAACGGTACAACCAGATTTTTCAAGATCATGTCTGGTGTTCGTCAAGGATGCGTACTTTCCCCCATGCTCTTTATAATTATAATGAATTATGCCCTGAGATTCGCATCGGGCTACGGGGTAAAAGTAAGCAACAAGCAACTGTTTGATCTGGACTTCGCGGACGACGTTGTCTTTCTCGAAGAGTCCAAAGAACGGTTGCAGCAGCTGCTTGACACTATTACCGAGAATGCAGAGAATGTCGGTCTAAAGATAAACATTGACAAATCGAAGAGCATGGTCATCACAACCTCTCCACTTGTTCTCCATTGCAAAAACAAAGATCTAGAACAAGTCCAGGAGCTCAAGTACCTGGGTAGCTGGATTGATTGTGATGGAGAGATCTTGACCGAGATTAAACGTAGAATTGGACAAGCTACAGGGGCCTTCAATAGATTGAAGCCTATTTGGAGAAGTAATAAATATTCAATGCGACTGAAGCCTCGACTCTTCAACAATAATGTACTCTCAACTCTCCTTTACGCAAGTGAATGTTGGAAAATAAACACCCAGCTTGAAAAAAGGATCCTTGCATTTGAAAATATGACCCTCAGAAGAATGTTGAATACAAGTTGGCAACAAAAAATTACAAATGCAGAAATACGCAGAAAAACAGGTCAGCCTCCAGTCATTGAGTTGCTGAAAAGAAGGCGGTGGACATACCTGGGACACGTTCTTCGTATGGAAGAGAGCCGCCTTCCTCGAACAACCTATGAATGGAAGCCAGGCGGTAGAAGAAAGAGAGGCCGCCCCGAAAATACATTGAGATGAACACATGACCGAGATCTTAGGACGGCTGGCACCTCACTAATACCTGAATGGGAAGACGTCATCGCTGCAGCACCAATGCGAGACGAATGGAGAGGCTTTGTCGACGCCCTATGCGCCATCGATGGCTCTGGAGGAACTAAGGTAAGGTAAGGTAGAATACGTTATAAAGTGAAGAGCAGTGTGGTTTTAGAAAAGGTAGAAGATGAGTCGACCGAATTTCCACTCTTTGGTTAATAGTTTAGAAGTGCCTTAGTTATCAAACGCCTTTGATCCTTAGTTTTATAGATTATGAGCAAGCGTTACATTCTGTTGATAGAAGAACTTTAGCGAAGGTCTGGTTCTTGCATGATACACCAGACAAACATATTAAAGTGATTAATGATATGTGCGAGAATAACACTGCTGCTGTAAAGGTAGGAAATGAGGTTAGCAGCTGGTTTCATATTAAATCAGGAGTAATCAGAGTTGTTTTTTATCCCCCTATAGATGAATTACTTTGATGGACTTTGTCGTAAGGGGCACGGAAAATTCAATTTGATACCATGGGATCAAATGAGGAGGAAAAACTCTCTTGGACTTAGATTATGCTGATGATTTAAGCATCCTAGATGAATGTGTGAGCAAAATGAATAAACTTTTAGAGGTTTTATCAGTTCAGGGTGCTAGAATACATTTAAAAATTAACATTGAAAAGACCAAGTCGCTAAAGCTAGGAAAAGGTGATGTTGGGTTACGAAAAGATTGATCAGGTGGACAGCTTCCCTTACCTTGGTAGCAATATTTATAAAGATGGTGGGAGCAGTGAAAATGTTGAAAAGTAGAATAGCCAAGGCACAGGGTGTTTTTTCACAGTTAAAAAAGTTTGGAAGAAAAGTAAGATAATTCTGCAAACCAAGATAAGGTCAGTTCTGAAAGCTGATCGTAATTCAAACAGTATAAAAATAGGGTTCAATTGAGCTTTGTAGTGCTGTAATGAGAAAAAGGTTGCGATGGCTAGGGCAGGTTCTGCAGCTGAAGGATGACAGATTGACAAATGCTGTCCTTTTCAGCCGATCTTCTAGGGCTAAACGGAAAGCAGGGTGTCCAGGGTTGGGGTGGGAGGATCTCATAAAGAAAGATTTAAAGAAAATGGGAACGTCCTGGCGTAAAGAGGCTTTGAATAGATTGGGGTGGATGAGAAGCGTGTGTAGCTGGGTTGGCCTCAGTTGGCTTGTTGCAGCTGTGAGTTGTTAGTAGTAGTAGTAGTATGGCATATTCAAATGGATAATGACTGAAATAGCCATATTTTTAATGTGTTATTAACATTTATGAGCTTGGACTGTCATGAATACCAGCATATAAAGGGTTTTAGTAGATCAAGGGAGATACTGGGAAAACAAAGTAAAAATGTGTTTTATCCTGAACATTTGGCCTTTTGTCAACGCCAAGGAATTTATCAAGAAGGCTAGGAAATGTTGATGAAGCACAAAAAAACTGTAGAAAAATAACAAAATATTGAAAAGGAAATATATTGAGAATATTTAAATACTAAGAATATTTCTTGAAGGCTTTCGACCCAGTCGTTACTGATTAAGTTATAAGTAGTCGATGTTGTTATTGGGGATACAAGGTTAAAATAGGCGGTAATCGCCTACCTCATGATGTTTGGTGCTGGATTCCTCTAGGAGCTCGACGGCGCGGACGATGCTTTGAAAAAAAAACGTAGCGCTCTCAAAAACATCTCCGGATGAACTTTGACCGAGGACAGCGGAGAGATCATCGTCCAAGGAGTTTCTTAGAACTGTCCAAGGATGTAATCAATTAAGATTTATAGTTGACTCATAGTCTTTATTAAGCTGTGGACTTGATTACAATTAAATAAAAAACTAGTTTTTTCAACTGAATGTAAGGAGGAACATTAAAACTTAAAACGAACAGAAATTATTACGTTTATGAGGGGGTTTGCCCCCTCGTCAATAACTCGCTCTCTACGCTAAAGCATTTTTAGTACTTTCAAAAGAATTATTTATTCTAAGTATACAGCACTTGTGATTCATGGGTCATTCTTAAAGAATTGGAACAAAATTCAAAATTTAGCAAACCTTTAGAAATTTAAAAAAAACTTGTTTTTATTTAATTTCTGATCGTTTTTTAAATAATGCTGGGAAATCCGGCGCCCACTTTATGGAAAATTATCTTCCTTCATAGAAAAATCCTCCAACGTAACCCCCTCCTTCAAACCTCCCCCACCAGAAAAAATCTTACCTGAAAATGTCTGCATAATTCTCAATAACGGCAAAGTTCATAACTTGCAGCCCTTGCCCCGGAGACTGTAGGGCATAATATCGTCCCCTAGGACATAGTTATTAGATTTTTTGACTAAGTTGAACATAATGGCTATCTCTTAATTTTAATCCGGTGACTTTGGAAAAAATAATCGTGAAAGGGGGCCTAGTTGCCCTCCAATTTTTAAAAAGGGCATTAAAAAGGGCATTAAAACTTAATTTCCGTTTGAATGAGCCCTCTCGCAACCTTCCATGACCACTGGTTGGATACGATCACCCCCCCCAAAAAAAACACGCATCCGTGATTCTTCTGGCAAAAAATACAAAATTCCAAATTTTTGCAGATAAAAGCTTGACACCTCTACACTAGGGTTCTCTGGTACGCTGAATCTGATGGTGTGATTTTCATTAAGATTTTGCGACTTTTAGGTGATGTTCATCCCTATTTAAGAAACTGAGGCCAATTTCTCAGGCTTGTAACTTTTGATGGGTTAAACTAAACTTGATGAAACTTGTATACTTAAAATCAGCGAAAAATTTAATTTTTTCGATGTATCTAGTGGTATCAAAATTTCGTTTTTTAGAGTTTCGGCTACTGTTGAGCTGGTCACTCCTTGATGGTCAAATATTTGGTGATGTAGTCGTCGAATATGGCTTTGAAACCATATGGGCACTTTTGGGGTTTGAAACCACACGGGTACTTTGTGGTTTTCAAACCGTAGGGGAACCTTAGGATTTTGAACCATATGGTCACTTTATGGTTTTGAAACCATATGGACAATTTATAGTTTTGAAACCAAATGGGTACTTTATGGTCTTGAAACCCTATGGGTGCTTTATATTTTTAAAACTATATGGGTCTTTTGTGGTTTAGGAACCAGATGGAAACTTTATGGTTTCGAATCCATGTAGTTTCTAAGTGGGTATGGTTTTGGGCACTTGTGATGAAAATGGACATTTTTGGCAAACAATATTTTTTGATGATTACCAGAGAAATTGTCTAATCATAATTTCAGTCTTAGATACATGTTTTTCCGAGCATGTTTTAATCTTAGTATAGTCTTTGTTATCCCAGCCATGTCTTAGTCTTAGTATAGTCTAAGTATAATCTTAGTCTTAGATACTCATTTACCCGTCCACTTCTTAGTCTTAGTCAAAGTATAGACTTAGTCTTAGATACTCTTTTGCCCGACTTTGTCCTGGTCTTAATATAGTCTTAGTATAGTCTAAATATAGTTTTAGTCTTAGATACTCATTTGCCCGACCAGGTCTTAGTCTTAGTCAAAATATAGACTTAGTCTTAGATTCTCTTTTGCCCGACCATGTCTTAGTCTTAATGTAGTCTTAGTATAGTCTAAGCACAATCTTACTCTTAGATACTCGTTTACCCGACCACTTTTTAGTCTTAGTCAAAGTATAGATTTAGTCTTAGATTCTCTTTTGCCCGACCATGTCTTAGTCTTAATCTAGTATTAGTACAGTCTAAGCATAATCTTAGTGTTAAATACTCGTTTAACCGACCATGTCACAGTCTTAGTCAAAGTATAGACTTAGTCTTAAAACATTGTGCATTTTGGTCATAAATTAGGAGCCAAGTGATAATCAGGTCATCCCTAAATGCAGTCGAACGAGGATTTAAGGAAAAATTAAAAGGAGAATGGAACTTCACCATTAAATAAGTATGTGAGCAATACAGGTGAAGCACTTATCTCTCTTACTGATCATACCAGTTTTACTTTTGTAAAACTATGGATTGGCGTAAAGGCTGCTGGAGGGAGACTGGAGAAGCCTATGCAAAAAAATCTTATGGGTTTACTTCAAAAACTAAAACTTATTCCTTGAGAACCAAGACTTTTTATCAGCATCAGTGTTTCTCAAGTCTAGGCTGGAGGTGCTATCAGATATAGAGTCCTAAGGCATCTATACTTCAGCCTAGGAACGTAAGCAGCAGGAGAGGCCTATGTTAATCTTCCCTTTCCCCATATTTAATTTCCTTTACAATTTAGCAGAAAGTTTCTTCATTTTTCTTGTGGTTGCATACAATTAAACTGCTTGTTTTTTGGGTTCTTTTTTAGGTTTCTGTATTTCATCTCTCAGTCCACCTATCCATGCACGGAAACAAAGCATACATTCTGGATTTGAACTTCCACTGTAATTTAAAGGCTTGTTTTTAGTTTTCTACTAATTTCCCGTATATTTCATAAATTTCTCTGTTTTACTTTAATCTTCAAATTCAACCCTTCCCCAAAAACAACCCACTTCAGGCCAATCTTTCCAACAAAACTGCTACACCTCCTCCTTTCTTCAGCAAGAATTAAATTTAGAGATCATTTATATTCCGGTCTTTGTCACATGTTCAATTATTTGATGCGGCTAAATTTGACCCCGTGTCCAATAAAGCTTATTGTAATCGTTTGAAACTTATTTTCGTTACTGGCAGCCAATGAAAAGCATTCTCTTCGATATTAAACAATTTTACATCATCTTTCTACTACTAACTGCAGGACCAAGCCACTCGAGGCCAACGCTGCCACGCACGGTCTTCCTCCATCCTAATCTATTCAAAGCCTCCCTCTTTACATTAAATATTTCCTTACGACATTCTCCACTTGGGGTGACCCACTTTTCGCTTGGCCCTAGAGGGTAGCCCGACAAGGACAATTTCGGGTAATCTATCATCCTTCCTCCACAGAACGTGTGACAACAATCAAATAAGAAAGATTGCAACAAGCTATATTCACGACAAGGCCAGATGGTTACCACTTGTATAGGTGGTTCGGATAATTGCAGCGACAGTTTTACATCAAATAAGTAACGGAAGTCAATTTATAATTCTTGTCAGCAACAACGGTGTTAGCCCCCCCCCCCCAAAAAAAAAATTATTCTAAATCTAACACCTTCCAGTATCTACTATTTTAAAATTCTGCAGGCAACTCTACCAAACCGTCGAGAAACTGACAGAAAACAGTCATAATATTACAAAAATAATAATTATTATGCTTGATTTGTCTAATAACAAAATAATAATAATAATCATAATTATTTATTTTTGAACAGGTATTGGTTAGATAAGACCCTTTAATTTACTCAGCTCACATTAAAATAAAGTGAGGACCTCTTTGAAACAGAATCCTAGCCGCATCACACAATACTTCTCAGATTGTGGAAGTCATCAGTACCAGATATTAAACGTTATATAAGGAAATAGCGTTTCCCAGTAAGTTATGATGACACTATGAGAGTACTGCTATAACAGAATATATGAAAAAGATAAATGAAACCAATAAAACTCAACCAGAAAAATGTATAGTCAAAAATTAGCCCAAAAACCCTTCGAAGTGCTATAAATATTATTTGAAGCTAATATTTTAATTATCGCCAAAACATAAGAAAATTGCCAACATCGGTTATACATCTCCATTAGTGCTTGTCACATCTCCCCATAAGTCTACGAACTTCCAAGCCTATCTCACATTTTAAGCTATAATCTATGCATTAAACTATATAATGTGAACCGGATGCTAATTCTTTTGGCAAAGAAAAGGAGATAAAAAAAACACACCTGACAGCAATGAATAAAGCTAAACAACTGATAGTAATTGTTGTTTGACATTCAACCTGACCTAAATTCAAAGGACAAGAATTACATGAATTCTGCAAAAGATTGTTTTTTCTAAGACATTTGCAAGTAAAACTTTTTGTCACGATTTAATGTATGCTTACACACAGATAAAAACAGCCAAAGAGAAAAAAAGCAATGAAGAATATATAAAAACGGGTGTAATATTTCAATAAGACAGTGGAATAATATTGAAGAAGAAAGGCGTAAATACAATTCTGATCGTTCTCAAAATAGAATAAAAAGTATAGAATAGTCTTTTTTTTCTTTTTAGAAGTTATGAATAGAAGCGAAACGAAGGGCACGAAACAGATTTGGCTTCACACAACATTGATATCAAATTGGATATCAATGTTATGTGAAAAATAATATTTTTATTATTTCATTTATGAAAACGAAGGGTATAAAATAGATTGGGGTTTACATAACATTGACATCAAATTGACCAGTTATAGACGTATAAATGAAAAATGCTAGTGAGTTGAAGAAAACGATTTATTAACTAACGTATTATACAAGGCCCAATCCGTTTTGTGCCCCTCGTTTCTACTTATTATTCATTGATATTGTTCTGGGCACCCAGCTGACTGACCAAATTTCAAACCGTAAGATGGCTTTGAATAGGTTGAGATGGCTAGGGCACGTTCTATGAATAAAAGATAACCGTTTGCCGGCAATTGTTCTTTTCGGGCAACCGTCTAGGGTCAAGCAAAAAGTAGGTCATCCTCGTCTGGGGTAGGAAGATTTCATAAAGATTTTAAGGAAATTGGAACTTCCTGGGAGGGTGTAACAACGGAGACTTGGAATACATTGGGATGGAGGAGGAACGTTTGTAGCTGTGTTGACATCAGGCGGCTTGGTGCTGCGGTAAGTTGTTAGTAGTAGTAGTAGTAGTACTCATTGAGAAAAAAATATTTTTAGTCCATTTTGAAAACGTGTTTAAAATCTTTAAAATGTACATAAATATACATTGATTATTTTTTACTTTTCTGAGCTTCTCTAAGACTAGCATTTTTAGACTTCTCTAAGACAAACATTTGACTTATCTAAGATTCAGACCGCAGCTAAAACGGTCATAGGCAGGTGCTCTTACTAATGCACTGTCAAGTCTTGAATAATAGTCTTTGTTTTGTAGGTTCTACTTTATTCTTTCATCCGTTTATTTTGTTTCATTTATGCAAGGGGGAATATACAAGAGTGGGGGGTTGATGTTGTATTATTGTACATTCATCAAAAGTGCATATATTCATAAAGTTTTGAAGTAACTGAACATTCAAAAGTGGTCGAAAATAGCTATCAAAGTTATGTGACAAAAGTAAAAACAAGTAGTCGAGGTTAGGAAAGTGAGTTATAAAGCCCGTTTTCCTTAACAATAATGATTATTATATTATTATAGTTTGTTATCTATAATAAACCTTTCGACTACAATAGTCACATTGCTTCATATAAGAAGAAAAAAAAAATCTTATCAGAGTACCCAAAATCTTACTAACTATGAACCAGGGTTGCCAATTGCTGGCGCCCAGAAAGAGTGCAAATTAGGGACAAAAAAGAGTGATTTCTTCTAAAAAAGTAAAAGTTCAAAATAGCAATGATACCTTTTTATTGACAGTGAATAGATATAAAATTATTTAACTGGATATTTCGAACACAAATACAGTGTTCATCATCAGCAGTAAAAAAAAAAACCAAAAAAAAAACAACCTTTTTTGAACTGTTTTACTTTCGTCATGGAAAGGCAGTGTGGTCTTCGAAGTTTTCTTCTAAAAAAGATTGAAAGTCGAAAAACTTGCACGCGCACGGCAGCAAAAATCGTGCGTATCACCTCTAAAGTATAAAAGAGCGTATTTCAAATAAATAATTTGCAAGTTTGTAACCCTGTTCCTTGGGTTAATTGCACTTCTGACGAAGTTACGAACTACCGATATTCCAAGTGAATGAAAACTAACACCAAAAATAAGGGATTACACTTTTCAGATTCCCTTCTCGGGTAAATAAGAGTCCACTTGACACGAAAAGTATGCAAGATGGCAACTGTGCTCTGAATAGCCTAGGCATATCAAACAGTTTGTGGTAACGAGCTGTGGTAAGGAGCGACCCGGCTCTATAGAAACAAAAACTCTAAAAAACGGAAATTTGATACCAATAGTTACATCAAAAGAATGGCATTTTAATACTGATTTTAAATATATAAGTTTCACTAAGTTTAATTTTACCTATCAAAAGTTACGTGCCTGAGAAAAATTTATCTTATTTTAAAAAATAGGGGAGGAAACCACCTAAAAGTCTTTAAATCGTAACAAAAATCACACCATCATATTCAGCGTATCAGAGAACCCTTCTGTAGAAGTTTCAAGCTCTTATCGACAAAATGTAGAATTTTGTATTTTTTGCCACAAGACAGATCACGGATGCCTGTTCATTTGTTTGTTTGCTTTTTGTTTTTTTTTTCTTTTTTTCTCCCAGGGGGGATCGAATTAGATATTAAATAGACAAATATATTATAATTTCTTTAGACATTATAAATAGTTATAATTAACAATTATAAATAGTAAATAATAATTATAAATATGTATAAGTATAAATTACAATAATATAAAAGTATAGTTAAAATAAAACTAATAAAAAAGTATAATTATAAATAATAAGAATAAATTATAAATAATATATAGGTATTATGAATATTTGAAATATTAATTTGAAACTTTCATTTCTAGCTATTGTATGAACTCTAAGGTCCAAAATTTTATGAGATCGTTCTTAGATAAAAATCAAACTTTGGAACAAGAGTTAATACAAAAGAATTATTTTCTCAAATTTATTTTATTAGAAGGAATCTTTTAGAACTAAGTCTGCAAAATGGGTACGGTGCGATGAGACCTTACATCGTATTGCAGAAATATTCCGATCTTAACAGACCACATTTATAAACTTACTTGTACAGAAGAAGAGATAAGGGTGGATCTCCTTCAAAACTATTTTTCTGAATAGTTACCCTAGGAAACACTAAAAAGATGACTGAGAATTTGATTTTTAAAAATTCAAAATTTTTATAACCTTCTTTCTTTTCCACAAATGCTTTTTTCGAGTTTTTGTTTTTTTGTTTTTTTGGTTGTTTGTTCTTTTTTTTTTGCCTGGCGGATTCATAGATATTTGAGTAAAAACTGGCCAAATTTAAGCTACGAGCAAGCCAGAGAGTTGGAAAGGCTCGCAAAATTTGATCAAAAATCCCGCAATGTTAATTTATGGGCAAATCTAGGCCCTCCTCTAGACCCACCTCTTTTCTTGAGTTATTTTTTACCAGCATCATAACTAAAAGGTGCTTGGAAAAGATTGTGCCCGAGGAAAAACGCTAAACATTTTGGAATTCCGTGGTATTTCAACCCACTGCCAAAGAAAGGCTATTTTATTAATGATGGGCTGTGCTCCACCATAACTTCTGAATCTAAGATGCTAATAAACGTTCAAATTTTTGTGATTCAGCTACTCCCTACCTTGTTGTAACATCAAAATTCCCCTGAATGTTTTCTTGTCCATCTGACGCAGATCGAACAGAGGGCCTTTCAAACCTATTAGCAAATCTGCTCCTAAGAAAGCTGCTTCTTGTGACCATAGGTAATCGAAGTGGTTCTTCGGCTCTACAATGATAAAATAAATAAAACAAACTTCGTCCAAGAAAAACAATATAATCAAAATCCAAGGACACATACTTTTTAAAAAGCACTTGTAATTTTTCTTTTTTAGGCCTTGTCTCATTTGACGGTCTGGATTGTTGATTTTTACCCGTTTTGAATTTAATTTGTTTGGTTCGTTTTACCTCGGGTTGTCTTTTGTTCATTATGTAATATAAATTGCATCGTAGACCCTTTTTTTTTAAACAAAGGTATGATGGCATTGATACCTTATCCATGTCAATGATCTTCATTTTCATTTTTGACACGCCCTAATTCTCGTTTTCGTATATCTTCCTTCCGCCCGTGTCTTTGCTCTTCATTTTCCTTTCTGACTTACTCAGAATCTCGTTTTTGCATATCTTCTAACCTTCCGTATCTTTTCTGTTCATTTTCAGTTTTGACACGCTCTGATTCTCGTTTTCGCATATCTTCCAACTGTCCGTGTCTTTGTTCTTCATTTTCGAAACATTTTGATACTTGCTGTTGCATATCTTCTAACCAGATTTGTCTTTCTTTTTCATTTTGGATTTGCATTACTTCAGACAATTTAATAATATCCTTTGCTTTAGCTACCCTTGTTGGTCTTGTCTCATTTGATGGTCCAGGTTGCTGATTTTCACCCATTGTAAATTTAATATGTTCGGGCCGTTCTCACAGTACTATCCCGTTTGGTAGTTCTAGTGGTTCCAAAGAATCATCATATGTAACAACTGCAAATTTTTGTTTCTTGGGCCTTTCTACTGACGTTGTACAACCGATTGTGATCACTGGTTGCTTTCCACGTCGCGAGTTGATTTTATGTAACGAAAAAATAAACTTATTTTTAAAATTTAGATATTTTTCATGTTTGAATTAAATCATTAAAATTATTGCTCAGTCGCTATAAATATTTTTGCAGTTTACATTTTAGCTCTAGCGACTCTGGACTGAACTTAATATTTTTTTTCAACTTTTTGTTTCATGTCTTCACAAGAAATAGCATATAGGTAGACGTTCGAGTTCTAACAACGATTTCTAATAAGCTTCAAACTTTTGCTTTTCTTTTTTAAGATTTTTGAATTGTTGTAATCACTTGTCAAAGCATATACAAATATTTTTGCAATTACCATTTTTCGCTTTTTAAGCCATTTAATAGAAACTTTTCATGCATGAAAATCTTCAATTTTTCCGTACAAGTGTGACAAGTATGACAACGACAATTTAATTAATTTAATTTGTTGTTTGTTTTTTGTTATGTAAATTTCCTATGGCCCACGGGCCTTTTCTGGAATAAATTATTATTATTATTATTTTTATTATTATTATTATGACAACGACATTGCAATATTAATGTATATAAAAATTTTACCTAACTAAAAGCAAACTATTTTTTAAATTTCCAGGTATTTTTTATGTTTCAATTAAAGCGTTAAAATTATTGCTCAGGCACCACAAATATTTTGCAGGTTCATAATAATTTTAGTGGTTTTGAACTGAACTTAAAATTTTTTTCAACTTTATTTTCATGTCTTAAAAAGACATTGCTGAATCAAGTCCGCGTTCTAACTAATACAGACTTTTCCAAATATAAATCTTTCTAGCTTCTGACATTATTTACGTCTCGTTGAACATCAAGGATAAGTAATTGGGCTTGTCGGATAACTAATCTTGGAATGCTCTAACACGCTCTATGATTTTGAAAAATGATATTAGATGACACTGCTGTTGTCATTTTTTTGTAAGTTACGAATTCTAGTTTCCACTTACATCAACTTCTTCTGATCTTTCTTTTGGCCCTTTTTTATGAAACCTGGATTTAAAAACATCGAACAAGATTGGCTTGTAGAATATTTACAGTTTCAAATCCGCCAGCCATTAGACATTCCCAAAATAAAATTCTTGTCCTGCTCTTCGTGGCCCTTGTGTAGTAGTCCTAATACTCGTTAAAATAAATGTATATGAAAAAACCTATATTCACAGCCTATATACGAAATTTATACTGCATGACATTCATTACATGCAAAGTATATGTCGGTGTTTTTAGACCCAAATAAAAACAATCTGCTTAATCAAATGCTGTATGCTAAGAAATACTAGCCCACTTATCTATGGAAATAAATATTGCTAGAATAACACCGTGTGATTTGTTCAGTTTCTTCTGACCTTTTAATTAATGTATATATTTGATTTATTTAATTCATGAAACCTTTAATTTTAATTGGGGTAGTTTTTCAAAACAACAAAACAACAAAACGTGACATCTTCAAGTGAAATGACTGTTATTTGGGTCTAGGAAATATCACAACAACTAGAAAAGAAAGTTAAAAGATAGAATCTTAAGCACTTTGTTTTTTTTTATGAGTAGATTAGAGCATAGACCACTGTGTATACATTTAGAAAGTATAATCAGACACAATAATTTTTGGCTACTACATTCTCGGCACGTACAAAAGGCCCCTCCCATTTAATCTACCATTAGCTGTCCAGTGTGCCCTAGAACACGTATTTTGGCAGAAACTTTCTCAAAATTCCTTAAAAACTTTCTCAAAATTTCTCAAAATTACATACTGTTTGTAATTTCTAAAAACATCAAATAATAAAATTACACTGCTAATTACCAATTTTTATATGTGTTTTAAGAATAAACTAATTTAGAATTAAATTCTTTAAAAGTTAGCGTTACAAAGGTGAACCCAAGTTTCGTGTTCAAGAGAAATCTGACTTGTCTACCCGTGAAAAAGTCTAATGTCGCTTATGTTTATGCTTGTTTAAACGTTCTCCGGGGCACTTGCATATCGGTCCGGCTTTGTCTAACGGTTGAGATAGGAATTATTGTACTGTCTAAATTTATCTACAATGGCATAGACATAGAAAATAAAATCCTCATTGAAGGACCTATTAATTCCAATAAGAGTTCATAAATTATGCACATGCATATAGTCACGGGATTTTTTTTTTTAATTTTTAACTTGTCGTTTCTTTATCAGCCTTATATAACCTACTGAAAACTAAAAAATTAGTAGAAGCCCCATCACTATTTTCATCACATTCAATGCCATCTATTCAAATACGACATTAAATAAAATTTATCTAGTATTGATATATAGCGGGGACGTTCCCAAAATCACATTTGCTTTAAGTAGATTTTATCAGTGTAACCTTGGTGGAGACATCTTTGAGTGGATAGAAAATTTTAACTAGCTTTAGAGTTTACTTATATATGATACAACCAAGCGAAATACGTCAAGATATATAGATATATATATTTAGTTTTTATTTGTGCCTATTTTGTGCCTATTGCAGTCTAAAGCAATGGCAAACTTAACAGCACATTCAATATCATGTACCCCCCCATAAAGCTCTACGGCCGGGAATGGAATGCTTGGGTAAAAAGGAAAAACAAGATAAGCACAAACAAAAACTAAATAAAGAAAGAGAGATGTATATTTATTGATATATATTTACTCATATATAGTCTAAAGTAATAGTAAGCCTAACAGCAAATTCAATATCATGTACCCCTCATTAAGTTCTACGGCCGGGAATGGAATGCAGTGGTCGAAAGGAAAAACAAAATAGGCACAAATAAAACTAAATAAAGAAAGAGAGATGTATATTTATTGATATATGTTTATTCATATATACGGCCAGGAATGCAATGCAGGAGGAAAAAAGGAAAAACAAATAGGCACAAATTAAAACTAAATAACGAAAAACAACGGACAAACAAATAGCACACACTAACAAGGAAAGTGTCAATGAGCCATCCACCGCTAACTTACCACCATAAACCAAGCAGGAACGAAGTGGCTTGCGCAATAAAAAAAAAAAAATCACACAATTCCAACTTGTCCCAAAGACGTCAACCCCACAGATGCATTAAGGAGGAAAAAATGTAGCAAACACACTTATTATTTAATAATTCCAGATTAAGGGCCTCTGTACGAACAAGTATGTGTTACAACACTCGGCAAGAGACTCGTCTACTTCCCCATTATTACAATCTATGTCTATGTATTCTGGACGCTGAGTGCTGATAACCTACCTTCAAAACTAGTTCCCTATGACATAAAAGTGATACCATCTACGACAACAGACTCCAACTCCAAGATCCTCCGTAATTTGCAAGTCAAATACACAATACTGAATACAAAAAAGAATACAACTCAGATGGCTAAGCCACACAAAACTCATGGTTAGCACTCGTCTCCTGAAGTTAGCTATCGATGGGTGAGTACAGATTTTTCGTACCGAAGAATATTTTCATTGTTCAAACTACCGCAATTCCTTTGCCTGACATAAGGTCTGACAGAACGCACATCAATGAAGTCTCTAAGCGTTCTTCAAGGATAAGTAGTACTCATATAAGTCAATCATCGTGGCCTTAAGGCTTATGTGTGGCAATTAGGGTGGCCATTAAGGCTTTATGTTTCATGTTCAAATTTTTGAAATCATATTTTTTTTGCAGTCATACAGTTTTAATGTCTTGAAGACTACATTTGTCCTATTATTTGGTAGCTGAAATTCAGTATTATGAATTTTCTAATGACCGTGTGAGCATGACAATATAAGGCGTTTGACAATAAATTTGTTTGAGTTTGAGCCTAATTATTAATCCTTAATTGGAATTTTTTGTTAAGAGATAGATTGAAAAGGGATGAAAAATGCAAAAAAGAAAATTTTGACCATTTTGATTTTTTTTTATTAAAGGATATATTGAAAAAGGATAAAAAATATACAAAAAAAAGACAATTTTGCTATTCTGTAAGCAGCTGTACATCATTTCAAAGAAAAAGTTTGAGCTACATCATAACTCTGGCTAAAATAATTTATACATCTAAATCTAGCAAATCCAATGAAATAAGTATCTTGTCTTTTTTGGTGCAAGTTATAGCAGTAGGATTTTCCCAAAATTGCATCTGTCACAAGGAACTCAAACTGTAGAATAACACATCAAAAAGGAGATTCCCAGTCTAATCTCACTTTGAAATCAGGTTAATTTCTAAAAAGAAAATATATCAGAAAAAGTTTATTCTTGACAACTTATAATTTGCTTTGGAATAATAAAATATGGCCTACACGCATTAATTTTTTTTTAATAGCAAATGAGCTACAGAGTAAATCAGTACTTATGATACTTTTCAGTCAAAATGTACTACTAAAGCAATCCAAGATATTAGATAAAAGCTTATTTTGATACACCCTTCCCTGCATTAAAGGCAAATTATCAAGTTAAAACCAAGGTTTAGAAAGCTGTCTAAAGAGGGATTATATTTTTTATTTTAATCCATTTTAAATACAAGAAGTATAAAAGACGTTCTATTTTAAAAAAAAAAATAAGTACTTTCTTTCGAGAAATTATATATGGCTCAAATACACCCAATTTCCTACGAATACTTCAACTTCGGATTTCAAAACCCGAATGAAAGATTTTGTTTTACCTTTTTATCTGGGGCATGACTTAAGGATAGCAATAAAAAAAAATCTCACCACTGGTTTGCTAAAGGCAAAATATTCTTTAAAAAGCCGATGGGGTGGGGGATATTTAATTTCAATGCACTTATTTGATCCCCCTAAGTTTTGAAAATTACCTTTTTTTTTGGTATTTCCGTTGAAAAAAATCCCCCACCTAGATTATTCAAAACAAATTATCCCCCTCCACCCTGACATCTTCGTGAATTGGTACCATTGTATAAAGCATCTCTAAGAATACTTAGCTAGGACATCAGAATTCAAAATGCATTATATAGACTTGTATTGAAAAGTAGTATAAACTATAACGGCGGATTTTCGCCCTAGAAAGCTAGCCTTTCTCAGTTTCAGTAGCTGATCCCAGCAACTTTAGTAGCTTTATTAAGCAATTAATAGATCGGAATAAATTTAATTTTCATCCGACAATTATGAAGTTTCTTTGAAAATTTGTCCGAACAACGGCAACGGCCATAAAAGACGATACATTCTTTAATTGAAAAACTATTCATGCGTGCAAAAAGTGATTAACTTTAGAGCCCAGTGGGACATTAACGTACCTAATGGAAGTAATCAACGAATATTGGTTGTCCTAGCAACGTTTTCTCTGTAGGTTTAGCGTAAAGTATTGGACATTTTTTACAAATCAGCTAAAAGAAAAGAACAAACCTAGATTCAGCCGGTCTGTTCCTTCTCAACTGAAATAGGGATGGCCTCCTTCCAATAAGCCCAAATCTTTTACCTCCTTCTGTATTTCGTGGAGTAGCCTCTTCAGTTGAAATAGCCGAAATTAAAGCTTCACTGGAAAAGACGCTATCTTTATTAGTCTGTTTAATCAAATATTGAGCTAACTGATCTAACTTTTGATCGAAGGACTTGGCTGCAAATATTGTTAAGATATTTTGGCACTAGGTTCTATTGAGACTAAAGAAAATTCCTGAAATAGGGGTGTTTCAGGTGTTTTAAAACAAAAAGACTGATTTTAAAGCTTAAATAATCATTAATTAACTGGGAAAAGAGCCGGCTTTACGACTTTAAAAAGAAAATAATGTTTTAGTACATCCCACCATTCCAAAATTGTTCAGAAAATTTTTTAAACTTGTGATTTTAAAGATTAAAAAAAACAAAAATTAACCAGGAAAGAGCCAGCTTTGCGACATCTCGTTAAAGTGCTCATTTATCTCAATTGCTGGATTAAGAAGACAGCTCTTTTCTTCTTTTTTTTCTTTTTTTTAGCCAAGTAATTACCTTTAAAACTCTATATATATAAAACAATTTGTTCTATTCGTTTTACCTCAGCTTGTCTTTTGTCATTATGAGATACATATCGCCAAACCTTTGTTTTTACAACAAGGGTATGATAGGCATTGCTGAGCTTATGTATGCCAAAATCCCAAACCAAATCATGACCGCTATCACTATCAATTTTGACACATTTGATTCTCGCTGTCCTGGCAGATATTCATTGACTCGCTCGCATGTTTAGTGTCGTATGTGTTCTAACCGCACGTGTCCTTGCTTTTCATTTGAATTTTTACTTAATCACATGGTCGGTGTCGCATGTCTTCTAACCAAGTGTTTCTTTGCTCTTAATTTTCATTTTTGACATGCCACTGCTGTTCTTCTAACTGAGTGTGTGTTTGATCTTCATTTTCGTTTTATGTATCTATATATATAAAAATAAGTTGTTTGTCTGTCTGTCGACTGACGTCATGTTTCTGTGTCGACTGACGTCATGTTTTTCGACTGACGTCATTATAAGGATTGAGCTGTATGTCGTCATGAAGTTGTTTGTCGTCTGACGTCATGTTTGTCGACTAACGAAACTACAGACCGGGACACCGGGACACAAATGACGTGTTATGTCTGTTATAACGTAATAGAGGCAACAATCTTGACAGGGCCTTTTGAGGGTGAGGCTTTTCTTATTCCACGCATTCTCATGATTCCAATGGATCTGCCTTTTCAACCTAAAAGATTGCAATTCCCAATTTGATTAGCATATTTAGTTTTCAGTCCAGAACCACTAAAGCTATTATGTAAATATCAAAAATATTTATGTTGTCTGAGCAATAATTTTTAGTTTTTATTTCAAAATAGAAAATTACCTGACAATTTTAGAATTATATCTATCTATATATATAAAAATAAGTTGTCTGTCTGTGGATCAGGTGACGTCATGTTTCTGTGTCGACTGGCGTCATGAAGTTAGTTGTCGTCATTTTTGCTATGACGGTGACGTCATTAAAGATATTTAAGACATATATGTTCACGTAGAAATCTATTAATGTTTAAGTTTAAAATGACTGATGAACTTACAATGGCAAAAGCCGATGAAGATGCTCAAAGAGTCTATGCCAAAGAACTTGCTGCTGATAGAGAAAGTCAGAAAAGAAAGCGTGCCGAGGAATCAAAAGAACAGCAAGGAAACAGGCTTGAGGCTAAAGAACGCAAAACCGCGCAGTTAGATGAAGATCCACCTGGACAGCGAGAGTCAAAACATATCAAAACTGAAAATGATAGCGATGATGATTGGGTTTGGGATCTTGACTTGGATAAGGTCATCAATGCCTACCAGATTTTAGTTAAAAAAAACAAAGGTTCGGCGATATGTATTTCATAGTGAAGCTGAAAAATAAAGAAGAAAAAGAAAACTGAAAAAAGAAAAAATGTAAAAAACTAAAAAATACTAAAAAGAAAAAACACTCAAAGAGAAATTACAGACCGGGACACAAATGACGACCGGGACAGAGGGAATATAAATAACGACCGGGACACTCAAGGAGAAATTACAGACTGGGATACCGGGACACAAATGACGACCGGGACACAGGCAATATAAATGACGACCAGGACACAGGTATTTAAGAATATCGTTCAAAGACAAATTTTTAATTGTAAGAAGACCGTTGAAAGAGAAATTTCTAATTGTAAAATGACTGAAGAACCTACAATGGCAACACCCGAGGAAGCTGCTCAAAACGAATGTATTCACGCGGAAGTAGCTGAGTTGGTAAAGCGTTATGTTTCAGGTTCTAGGTCCGAGAGGCTCCAGGTTTGAACCTTGGCTTTAGCATTAATACAAAAGAAGAAAAAAACTAAAAAAGGTAAAAACTACAAAAAAACTAAAAAGAAAATATATATATATATTTATATATATCATCTTTTTCACAAAAATAATAATTTAGTGCTTCTGCTTAAAAACAGCAATCGAATTGATGCCTCCTGATACGCAACTATCAACAAAGTGGCAATCGTTGTGGTAGGTGATCAGTTCTTACCTCGAGATAATATTCTTTATAGGCGAAACAATCAGTTGACAAGAATTGCTTAAACTCATCGATGCTACGATGCCCTACAATATCCTGACGAATATAAATGACGCCCGGGACACTCAAATAGAAATCACAGACTGGGACACCGGGACACAAATGACGACGGGGACACAGGGAATATAAATGACGACCCGGACACAGGGACACAACTACAACGGGGACGCCGGGGGGCACAGGGGGATATATAAATGACGACGGCAACAAAGGAAATGGTCGATTAGCAATCACCATCAACAAAGCTCAAGGGCAATCAATAGAATCATGAGGTATAGATCTGAATACGGATTGTTTTCCCATGGACCATTATGCGTTGCATGTTCAAGAGTCGGTAAACCTGACAATCTATTTATATGCACAGACGATGGGACAGCAAAGAATGTTGTATATTCGCAAGTTTTACGTAGTTAAAAACATATATATATATATATATATATATATATATATATATATATCTATATATATAAAAATAAGTTGTCTGTGGATGGATGGATGGATGTGTCAGGTGACGTCACCTGAAAAAACTGGATCAGGTGACGTCAAAACTGAAAAAACTAAAAAAAGGCAAAAACTACAAAAAAAACTAAAAACTAATAAAAAAAATAAAAAAGCTAAAAAACTAAAAAAACTATAAAGGTAAAAACCAATAAAAAACTAAAAAAAAAACTGAAAAAACTAAAAAAAGGCAAAAACTACAAAAAAAACTAAAAACTAATAAAAAAAGTAAAAAAGCTAAAAAACTAAAAAAACTAAAAAAAGGTAAAAAACTAAAAAAAATAAAAAATAAAAAAAACTAAAAAAAAGGAAAAAACTGAAAAATAAGCTAAAATAAAGGTAAAAACCAATAAAAAACTAAAAAAAAAAGGAAAAAACTAATATATGACGACACTCAAAGAGAAAAAAAAGGCAAAAACTACAAAAAAAACTAAAAACTAATAAAAAAAATAAAAAAGCTAAAAAACTAAAAAAACTAAAAAAAGGCAAAAACTACAAAAAAAACTAAAAACTAATAAAAAAGCTAAAAAACTAAAAAAACTAAAAAAAAGGCAAAAACTACAAAAAAACTAAAAACTAATAAAAAAAATAAAAAAGCTAAAAAACTAAAAAAAACTAAAAAAACTAAAAAAAGGTAAAAAACTAAAAAAACTAAAAACTAAAAAAAACTAAAAAAGGTAAAAACTAAAAGAACTAAAAAAGAAAAAAATAAATGACGACACTCAAAGAGAAAGCGACCAGGACAAAAGGAATGTTCGATTAGCAATCAACAAAGCACCGGGACACAGGGAGTATAAATGACGACCCGGGGGAAACAGGGGGATATAAATGACGACCAGGACAAAAAAACTAAAAAGAAAAAAAAACTAAAAACTAATAAAAAAACTAAAAAATCTAAAAATCTAAATAAGCTAGAAAAGAAAAAAAAAGGAAAAAAATAAAGGAGAAAAACAAAACTAAAAAACGAATGTATATACAGACCGGGACACCGGGATACAAATGACGACCAGGACCCGGGACACAGGGAATATAAATGACGACCGGGACACAGGGACACAACTCCGGTACACCGGGATACAAATGACGACCGGGACACAGGGAATATAAATGACGACCGGGACACAGGGACACAACTACAACGGGGACACCGGGGGAAACAGGGGGATATAAATGACGACCGGGACAAAAAAACTAAAAAGAAAAAAAAACTAAAAACTAATAAAAAAACTAAAAAATCTAAAAATCTAAATAAGCTATAAAAGAAAAAAAAAGGAAAAAAATAAAGGAGAAAAACAAAACTAAAAAACGAATGTATATACAGACCGGGACACCGGGATACAAATGACGACCGGGACCCGGGACACAGGGAATATAAATGACGACCGGGACACAGGGACACAACTACAACGGGGACACCGGGGGAAACAGGGGGATGTAAATGACGACCGGGACACCGGGACAGGGAATGGTCGATTAGCAATCACCATCAACAAAGCTCAAGGGCAATCATTAGAATCATGAGGTATAGATCTGAATACAGATTGTTTTCCCATGGACCATTATATGTTGCATGTTCAAGAGTCGGTAAACCTGACAATCTATTTATATGCAAAGACAATGGGACAGCAAAGAATGTTGTATATTCGCAAGTTTTACGTAGTTAAAACCATATATATATATCTATCTATATTCACAGGTGGGACATAGGGACACAACTACAATGGCGCGTAACTATTATGGCGCGTAACGACTTACGCGCGCGGGGGGGCTTGGGGGGGGGCGCGAAGCGCCCCCACCAACTAGGTGTTGGGGTGGCGCGAAGCGCCACCCCAACAGCTAGTATATATATATATATATATATATATATATATATATATATATATATATATATATATATATATATATATATATATATATATATATATATATATATATATATATATATATATATATATATATATATATATATATATATATATATATATATATATATATATATATATATATATATATATATGTATATATATATATATATATATATATTCACAGGTGGGACATAGGGACACAACTACAATGGCGCGTAACTAATATGGCGCGTAACGACTTACGCGCGCGGGGGGGCTTGGGGGGGGCGCGAAGAGCCCCCACCAACTAGGTGTTGGGGTGGCGCGAAGCGCCACCCCAACAGCTAGTATATATATATATATATATATATATATATATATATATATATATATATATATATATATATATATATATATATATATATATATATATATATATATGTTTTTAACTACGTAAAACTTGCGAATATACAACATTCTTCGCTGTCCCATTGTCTGTGCATATAAATAGATTGTCAGGTTTACCGACTCTTGAACATGCAACACATAATTGTCCATGGGAAAAACAATCCGTATTCAGGTCTATACCTCATTATTCTAATGATTGCCCTTGAGCTTTGTTGATGGTGTTTGCTAATCGAACATTCCCTGTGTCGCCGTCGTCATTTCTATATCCCCCTGTGCCCCCCGGCGTTCCCGTTGTAGTTGTGTCCCTGTGCCCCGGTCGTCATTTATATTCCCTGTGTCCCGTTCGTCATTTGTGTCCTGGTGTCCCAGTCTATAATTTCTCTTTGAGTGTCGCGGTCGTCATTTATATTCCCTGTGTCCCGGTGTCTCAGTCGTCATTTGTGTCCCGGTCTGTAATTTCTCTTCGAACATTCCCTGTGTCCCGGTCGTCATTTATATATCCCCCCTGTGCCCCCGGCGTCCCCGTTGTAGTTGTGTCCCTGTGTCCCGGTCGTCATTTATATTCCCTGTGTCCCGGTCGTCATTTGTGTCCTGGTGTCCCGGTCTGTAATTTCATCAGTTGACAAACATGACGTCAGTCGACAATCAACTTCATGACGACATACAGCTCAATCCTTATAATGACGTCAGTCGACAAACATGACTAGAGTCGACACACAAACATGACGTCAGTCAACAGACACACACAAACAACTTCTCTTACAACACAGTCTCTTGTACGCACCAAGTCTCTAAGCCAAGTTTATTTCTTGCCAAGTCGTTAAGGGCTGAAAACTGTGACGTGACCACGATAGGCCAGGATTGCATAAAACCTCCGTTCATACTGGAGGTCCCAGGGACTTCCTGTTGTCTAGTTCTACCCAGCTTTAGCGTTAGGTGTTGAGAAGATGTTTTGGTCTCTGTCCTGCACTGGTATCCAGGACCATTGCTTTTCCTAAGCCCAGAACAATCTCAATGACTTAAAGAATATCAAAATCGGAACTTATAGTGTTAAGAGGTTAAAAAAACTATCGTATTGACATTTTGACTAACGATTTCAAACGATTTGAACTGGACTTATTAGAAGTTCCAGAAACTCATATCCCCGAGGTAGGAAGCATGAAATTAGGTGACAGAATTTATTTACTCAGGCAGGCAGGATGGGATAGACAGACAGGGAGTATGGCTTATGATGAATAAGGAAGGTTCTAAGTCTTCCTTAGGCTGGGAAGGTATTAATACTCGAATAGTAATCGCTCACTTTATGGCTAAAAAGTTGGGGTGTCAGTCATAATAGTACATGCCCCAGTAGAACCGACTGACGGAGATACTTGTGACTCAGATGAATTTTACTTACAGTTACAGGAGGAAATAGACAGGAGATTTTAACGCCATGGTTGGTAGAAATAGGGATAGGTGGTATCATAGCCTATGTACATTTGATATTGGAAGAGAAAACAGTAATGGCTAGAGACTGCTGCAATTTTGTAGGTTTAATAATTTAGCTATAGCCAATACATTGTGAGGTTATAAAATGGCCCATAAGTTAACATGGATTTCATGCCATGGTAAGACAGTTGTTGAAAATCAAAGACTGGCAGGATCAATTCAAGATACCAGGGCATATAGGAGTGCTGTTATTGATGTTAAAAGTAGAGATCACCATCTAGTAGGGTCTAGGGTTAATTTAAACCTGAAGTTTCGAAAGGGTAGACACCTCTCGGGAATTTATGATGTTGGCAGACTCAACGATGAGAATTTCGGGAAAAACATCCCAGATGTCATGGATAAAATTGCCAAGGATCTGGAAGATTTAGCTAGGAGGTATAATAGTAAAATATTGTACTGGCATGTTAATAGATTGAGAGGGATTATCAATCCAGACTTGTCCCGGTTAAAAATAGGAACACGGCCAAAATCAAACAGTTCGTGGTACCGAACTATATGTAAGGAGCGATACACGCTTAGTGAAAATCACACCATCAGATTCAGCGTATCAGGGAACCCTACTGTAGAGGTTTCAAGCTCCTATCTGCAAATATGGAATTCTTTATTTTTTGCCGGAAGAAAGATCACGGAGGCGTGTTTATTTGTTTTTTCCCCACGGGTAATCGTATCCACCCAAAAATCCTACAACATCGCAAGAAGGCTCATTCAAACGCCATCCGTCTAAAGGTCTCATTCAAAAACGCCAAAACACCATTCAAACATCCTGCCTGCCTGAGTAAATAAATTCTATGTCACCTAATTTCATGCTTCCTACCCCGGGGATATGAGTTTCTGGAACTTCTTATAAGTTCAGTTAAAATCGTTTGAAATCGTCAGTCAAAATGTCAATACGAAATTTATTTTTTAACGTCATAAAATTACAAGTTCCAATTTTGGTATTCTTTAAATCATTGAGATTTTTTTGGGCTCAGGAAAAGCAATGGCCCCGAATACCAGTGCAGGACGTCCTGTGGTGGCGCAGTGGGTTTGACCTTAGCTTGGTAATACGGGACCCAGAGATCGAATCATGCTGCAGAAATGCACTGCAGGGCCGACGCAGAGGACCTTAGTAGTTAAGAAGCGTCGTTAATCTGATACAATACCAGTGCAGGACAGGGACCAACACATCTTCTCAACACCAAACGCTAAAGCTGGCTTAAAACCATACAGTAGAAAGTCCCTGAGACATCCAGTATGAATGGAGGCTTTGTGCAATCCTGGCCTATCGTGGTCACAACAAAGTTTTCAGCCCTTGACGACTTGGCCAGAAATAAACTTCGCTTAGCGACTTGGTACGTACAAGTACACGTTATCTGTGATTTCAAGAGAAATTTTGTACCTATCGTTTGAATACTTCTCTCCTCGTACCGATTGGTTCTTCTCATCGGTTTTCCCACGTATCGGAACGGACCATTACAATAGAAAAAAAAAGCGCGGAGAAAATCCAGAGAAATCAATACCTTTCTTCATAATCACCTTCTTCTATAGTTTCTTCCGGTTTTTCAGTTGCGACAGTAGTTGTAACTGTGTATTTCTTAATAAAATTTGCGAGTGGGTCATACTCGGTAGTTGATTCAGCTCTTTGTCTTTTCTTCTTTGCCAAAAATTTGTTTAAAGCGCTATTTCGAAATGAGGGGGGCCGACCGTTTATGTTGTCTTCTTCCTTAAAAACATGAGCAGTCAAAATGACAGACATAAGATATGTGATTATGACATAAAAACATTAAAATACCTTAAATTATGATAAAGAAAAACGCTAAAAAAAATTTTCATCTTTCATTTTAAGTTTCAAATAAGTAAGAAGCAAATGAATAATGCAAATAAGCAAAAAGCAATTAAGGAAATAAGCAAATAAGCAAAAAGCAAATGAGGAAAAATAAGCAAATAAGCAAAATGCAAATGAGGCAGAAAGCAAAAGAAACAGCCAGTGGAATTGTGGAATGACGCCACATGGGTATAACACAAAATAAAACTTTTCATCATTAAAAATCTAAACGCGTAGTCCTTCCCCAAACAATCTTTTTTTTTTTTATTACTGCTCTAATTAAAAAACTTGTTTCTAACCTTTACATTTGATATTTTGGTAACACTGATTTACAAACTAGTCTTTTAAGTTTTTCTTCCCCAATAACATTTGGAAAAAAAATCGAAAAATCTGTGATATTGACACAGCCGTGACAAAAATATCTTAAAGATAATAGCTCGGGATACGATACGATCATTTTTATAGATAATAGAAGTAAAATCTCCGTTTATTCTTTCTTTTTTATTCCTTCTCCCTTTTCGCGTTTTTGCTAGCGGCAATCACATTCAATTTTTATGGCACTTGGTATTAACCAAGTGACATATAGCAGTCGCCAATTCTGTCGGTCTGTCGGTCTGTCGGTCTGTCTGTCCCGGTTTTGCTACTTTAGGCACTTCCAGGTAAGCTAGGACGATGAAATTTGGCAAGCGTATCAGGGACCGGACCAGATTAAATTAGAAATAGTCGTTTTCCCGATTTGACCATCTGGGGGGGAGTGGGGGCCCGGTTAATTCGCAAAAAATAGAAAAAATGAAGTATTTTTAACTTATCAGCGGGTATTTGGATCTTAATGAAATTTGATGTTTGGAATGATATTGTGTCTAAGAGCTCTTATTTTTAATCCCGACCGGATCTGATGACATTGGGGGGAGTTGGAGGGGGAAAACCTAAAGTCCCGGTTCTGCTACTTTAGGCACTTCCAGGTAAGCTAGGACGATGAAATTTGGCAAGCGTATCAGGGACCGGACCAGATTAAATTAGAAATAGTCGTTTTCCCGATTTGACCATCTGGGGGGGGGGAGTAGGGGCCGGTTAATTCGGAAAAATAGAAAAAATGAAGTATTTTTAACTTATGAGCGGGTGATTGGATCTTAATGAAATTTGATGTTTGGAATGATATTGTGTCTCAGAGCTCTTATTTTAAATCCCGACTGGGTCTGATGACATTGGGGGGAGTTGGAGGGGGGAAACCTAAAATCTTGGAAAACACGTAGAGTAGAGGGATCGGGATGAAACTTGATGGGAAAAATAAGCGCAAGTCCCAGATACATGATTGACATAATCGGAACTTATTTGCTCTCTTTGGGGTAGTTGGGAGGGGGGGAGTAAGTCTTAAAAATTAGAAAAATGAGGTATTTTCAACTTACGAACGGGTGATCGGATCTCAATGAAATTTGATGTTTAGAAGGATATCGTGTCTTAGAGCTCTTATTTTAAATCCCGACCGGATCTGGTGATGGGGGCGGGGAGTTGGGAGGGGGAAACCTAAAACTTGGAAAACACTTAGAGTGGAGGGATCGGGATGAAACATGGTGGGAAAAATAAACACAAGTCCTAGATAGATGATTGACATAAACGGAACGGATCCGCTCTCTTTTGGGTAGTTGGGGGGGGGGGGTTAATTCTGAAAAATTAGAAAAAATGAGGTATTTTTAACTTACGAATGGGTGATTGGATCTCCATGAAATTTGATTTTTAGAAGGATATCGTGGCTCAAAGCTCTTATTTTAAATCCTGACCGGATCTGGTGACATTGGGGGAAGTTTGGGGTGGGGAGACCTAAAATGATGGGAAACCCTTAGATTGGAAGGATTGGGATGAAACTTGGTTGGAAAAATAAGCAAAAGTCTTGCATACGTAATTTACATAATTGGAACGGATCCGCTCAATTGCGGGGGGGGGGGGGGTAATTCTGAAAAATAAGAAAAATAACGTATTTTTAACTTACGAAGGAGTGATCGGATCTTCATGAAACTTCATATTTAGAAGGACCTCGTAACTCTGATATCTTATTTTAAATCTCAACCGGATCAAACGTAATTGGGGGGGGGGGCAGTTGGGGGGACCGGAAATCTTAGAAAATACTTAAAGCGGTGAGATCAGGATGAAACTGGATGGGAAGAATAGAAACCTGTCTAAGATACGTGACTGACATAACTGGACCGGATCTGCTCTCTTTGGTGGAATTGGGAGGGGGGAGGTAATTTTGAAAATTGAGGTATTTGTAACTTACGAAAGGGTGACCAGATCTTAATGAAATTTGATATTTAGAAGGATCTTGTGCTATAAAGTTTAACTTTAGGTTCTGACCTTCTCACAAGTGCCAAATGAGCTCTTGGCTCTTGGCTCTTCCGACCTCGTCCAAATGAGCTCTTGGCTCTTCCGACCTCGTACCATATGAGCTCTCGGCTCTTCCGACCTCATCACAAGTGCCATATGAGCTCTTAGCTCTTGTTTTTCTAGTTTTTTCCTTTAGTTTGGCTATTTTCTTTTTAGATTTGGTATGTATCTCTGCTGCTATTTTTCATATAAACATTTTTTTGTTTATCAAAGTAAGATTTTGATTTTTTATTATGGTTTTATTTTGAGGCTATGGTATTTTATGGTATTATGGTCTTCATATGCACGTACAGCTTCCATGCCTAAACATGCCTGGTCTTATACTTAGATGCCTGACCTGGTAAATTCTTAGGTGATACAATGATGGCCTAATGTATTGTTAAATGTTAATTTCAAACGTGCGTAATAAATATACGATAAAATAAGTTACTTTATTAGAAACATTATTGAATTTTTAACGCCAACTTTTCTGGATTCTAAAACTCATTTATAACTTGAAGTTGATTAATAATTTCTGCCTAAAACTGAATTTTTGAATATAAGCGGAGCTCCTCAAACCCATAGGTCTGCTCAGACGCACACCCAGGCATAAAGGTCAACCTAGAGACACTAATGAACAGAATTTTAGCTAAAGAGGGATTGGCAAGCAAATAGGGCTGGGATGGTGATTTTTTTTTCGCTCTATAAAGTCTTTGTTCGCTATCATATAAATTTTGTCCTTTTTAATCTGTTCTCATGGCCCGAAAATAATAAACAATGCATTCGTTTTCGGCTGCAGAATTGAAGCCTAGATTTGAAGACTTTTCCTGAAGCCTATGATAATCTGGCTGGTTAAGAGTTTTAAAACCTTGGATTAATGAACAACACACTAATGAATAAATTCCTACAGTCTATCATACTTAGGAGAGCCTGTCATTGAAAGTGTCTTATTGAGTTAGAAAACTCAAAGAGCCTATACTATTTCATTTATATATTTCTATTTCCAACATAGCTTCTTTTTTCCTTATTTTTTGCATTGTGGTTAACATTTTTCATCACCAAGGCCAATAACCCCCTAAATCATGGTCGGTTCAATAGGGGCTACCAAGCAAAAAACAATAGTAACCGAAAATGCAAAATGCTCTAAAGTAGAAAAAAAATGTGTAGCGAAAAAAATTGCCATATTAGCTAATTCAGGAATGGTAGCTACTATTTCGATTGGCATAAATAGTGAAATTTAGAAATGAAACAAATTCACGTGAAATTCGAAAGATAGCCTGAAGTCCTCGAAAATGGCATCAGATCGAAGTGAAAAGTGCGCCATTGCAATTGTCATTGCCGAAGACCCCTATATCGAAAACTACAGCCCCAGACCTTGAACAACCTGAAAATACTTTTTTTTGCATCGATGACCCTGATTGAGATCAATTATATAAAGATTGCTGCTACTTCTACTAGCAACTCACTCCAGCACGAAGCCGCCTGAGCACGAAGCCGCCAACAAAGCTACGCAGAACCCTCTTTCATTCCAATCTGTTCAAGTAGCAATACTCCTAACCTGTGACGTCCTTTGAGTCTCATGGAACGTTTAGGATAAGTAATCGGGACTGTCGGATAAGTAATCTTGGTATGTTTGAACGCACTAAAATACGCTCATTCCACGAAAGGGTTAACGTCTCATATCTTATAGATGGTGAACATTGAAGTTTTTACAATAAGTGTAATAGCTTTACGACTAATTTAAAAAGGATTTTTTTTGGAAATTATGTAGGATTTAAAGTGATGCTATTGCCGTAAATTTAATATAATTTTTGAAAATCAGGTCTCGAAAGTTGTCTAGTTCCATCTCATTTTAGAAACAGTATTAGAAAAAAAATATTGCAACGCAAAACATTCTTTTAGTAAGTTTTAGACTGAAAAGTCCATTCCGTAAACACTTAATAAAAAGAGGGGTACTTTAGTCACACTAACCCCGGAAATATCAAGATGAAGGCCTATTGCCTCCATAACACAAGCGGCTGAGCTTGCAGGGTCGCACCAATGAACCCACATCCCACGCTAGGATTCGGGTACCGGAACCACCAGGATTTAAATTCGCATCCCAATGAACACAGGTTTGCAAATCCATTGTACCATCTACTCGACTGTGGTAGCTTATAGTATAGCATAGTATTAAATTGGAATGTAAAACCATCCTACCCTTTAATTTTTTAAACATGTTTTTAAATTGTTGGTTACCATGGGCCGTGGTTTGTCCTTTGCTAGGTTGTCCATACTGGAGTAACCATGATTGTACAGATGATCCGACCAACCTCTTGAGATACGTATTATAAAATTCAAGTTATTATTTAAAGAAATGCTTTTGCAAGCCCCTAAGAGCCAAATTATAACTTCGGGGTCAATAAATAAAAATATAACAAACAAAAAGCATAAAAACCAATAAAAACCAGAAGACTGGCAAAGAAGGGCCGAAAATCAAAAAGAAGGGCCGAATTTTATTTCTGGGCAAAAAAATAAAACAGGACAAAAAAGAAGCATAAAAAGCAGTGAAAAATAAAGACTGGCAAAAGAATGCAAAATTGAAACTGTGACTGTGAGAATAAAAATCCATTGGTTAGGCATTATTTGAACTGAGATTGGTTATAACACGTTAAAAATAAAGCAAGTCAAACTCAATGAAACAAAAATATAAATGCTAAAAAATATGAAAAGGACCTTAAAAAAAAGGAAAAAACGACCGAATAAATAAAAAAGCCTCGTATGCACTAAATAATAAAAAGGAAAAAAGAAGCGGGAAATTTTTATCTTTGTTTCCATAATGTAGGGAATAAAGTGTTTTTCATATCTAGGTACAGCAGCGAGTGACAGACAAGGTAGAAACAGGCTTGGAAACGGCCCGAGGAGGTAGAATCTGGATGGGAGTTTCTTTTCAGGAAAATTGTTCACTGCGAGGTTTTGTTGCTGCATTTTTTTTTTCTAACTTAGCTTATTTTTAGAAGGAAAGATTATGGAAAACTGTTCCAAGCACTTTTTTTTAATAAAAAAAGAACCCTTGGAAATTTCCAAGGACCCATTTGGAAATTCAGTTCTTTTTTAGAGCTTTTGAGGGCTCAGGGAACGATAATAAATTTGACAATGAATATTTGGAAGACTAAATTGCAAAAATTAAGAATAAATTGCAAAAAATAAACCTTAGTTCTTTTAAAAACTAGTTAACTTAACTGTATAAAAATCTTTCAAAAACTAGGTAAAATAATTAGTGTGGAGGGTAAAGAAAAGGGAGATAAAACAAATAGAATAGCTAAGACTCACGTTTTTTTTTTACATCAAAACAGCCTAAAAGTCATTTATGAGTTTGTTGCTTTCCTTTATAAATTCCAACTTTGTAACATAATAATAGTTGCACTAATTTATAACTAAACAATTGATTAAATTAAATTGCCACAATAATAATTGAATTTAGTTGCTCAAGTCGTTGTTTTGATGTAAAAGGTATGAAGCACTGGTATGGAGAAAGTCCTCATAAAGTGGGTAAGGTGGAGTGAGGAGTGATCGTTCCAGGGAATGCAGGTTTTGCACTGTTATCACGGGGAGGATTGAGTATTAAAGAGCGACCCGTACAGGATGTTGATGCTGTTGAGTTTTATATCAGTGCCTGATACGAGCTTTTATATTGCATGCCTTACCTTGAAAACGAATTATGCTTACCAGATTATCTCCAAAAAGTTCTTCGGTTTTCAGGGGTTTGGTATCCAATAAGAAAATCTTTTTAGGAGACTTGGCTTTTGATGAAACGGAATGCAGAGAATTTGAAGACAACACTGTAAAATAAATTCAGTACTTGTTATAATTAAAAAAGGTAAGACAGCACTAGACCCTTAAGGTCCAAACCGGCGGTGTTGATCTCCATTTCATGGCCCATCAGTCAGGAAGTGCAATAGTGGTTCGGGGGCCAACCATCCTGTGCTTTCGCACACCGTTCCTGCTTACCTTCCCCAGAATTGTTCATGTTCCCATTTAGAGCTGAGTCGGCTCTGACTGAGCTTACAGAGTTACACCACTGACCCCCCTCCTAAGACAAATAACTGACTACACCTGGGATCAAACCCGTGCCCCTTTACTACTTGTTATAATTAATTAAATATCAATAGCAATAATACGAAGTGTTTTAAAAAGTCCTCAGGTAATCTGAATCTACAATAGAATAATATTAAAAACAATTATTATCTTACAAGTATTCTAATGTAGTGAACGTCTAAAATAATATTTATTTTAATAGGACATATTTTTAAGGGACTTTTTTTAAACTTAGACTACCTTGAAAATCCGTTTTAATGGACCTTATTTTATTTACATCTCTATGAGATTTATTTTACTTGGACCAATTTTATTTGGACTAGTATTGATATCTATGTTAAAGGGATCTATTTTATTGAAGTTAGTTAGAAGATCCATTTCAATGGATCTTCTATCTATTTTATTTACATCACTACAACAAAGATGAGATTCATTTTATTGGGACTAACTTTACTGAGACTAGTGGTGACATCTACTTCAATGGGCCCTATTTTATTTAGACTATTGTAAGATCTATTTTAATGGGTCTTATCTTATTGGAGTTACTGCGAGGTATATTTTAACTGGACCTATTTTATTGAAGCTGCTGTGACGTCTGTCATAATGGGACCCATTTATTTGACTACTATGGGCTCTATTTAATGGGACCTATTTTATTGAGCCTGTTTTGAAATATATTTTAATATGCCCTATCTTATTTAGACCACTATGACATCTGTTTTAGTGGGACTAATTATATTATGCCTTTTGGAATATGTGTTTTCGTGAGGCCTACTTTCCAAAAAAAAAATGTTGGAACTCTGTGGAAGCTAAAAAATTTTCCCAAAAAAGTCTATTGGAATGTTATATTTTTCTCTTATTTATCCAAATTTGTTGTTGTACTGTATTACAGTCTGGTCGTCGACGTTCACTAGCCATTTATGCCCGCTTATTGTGTTACAAAATAAAGCTATAGCAGTTTTGACCAATGATTGTCCCAGAATTCGGTAAAATCTAGGTATCATTAGTTAAAAATGTTACCATTTTTTGGTTCACACATCACAATCTTCGGTGGCAGCAAAATGTGGTACAAAACCTATTGCACGCCTATAAAGATTCCATAAACTACCCAACTGTTGATTAAAAGTTATTGGGAACCATCAACATTCTATGAGTTGCCTGGAGAACCCTCTATTTTTTAAAGCAAAGGGTAGCAAACAACCAACAACTCATTTGGAGGCTGTTACTTGCAACGACAATCAATATATACAAGCCTACTACATGCCAAGGGCCGGGGGCCTGGCTTCGAAACCAGCTAATTTTTTTATTAATTTATTCTTTTTTTTTTAACTGGCATATTGATATTTCTGGCCGGCAAAACCATCAAAAAGGTCACAACTTAAAGGACGAATCTTATTTTTCCCATGGCGGTTAAATTGAACCAATGGTCACGCCATGATATATAGAATAGGCTCAAATTGTCTGTGGTTACTAGACAAGTGACAATGAGAATCAATATATACAAGCGTGTCACGTAGCCCGGCCTGGGCCTGGCCTCGAAATTGGCTAGATAGTTTTTTTTAGCTTAAAATTGGTAAATTGATATTTCTGGCCACAAGAACTATCTAAATAGGTCAAAAGCTTAAGAAAGAATTCGTATTTTTCCCGGAGTGGCTGTATTGAGCCTGTGGTGACGTCAGGACATCAAGTAAAGGCTCAAATTGTCTGCAGTTAGAAGACAAGCGACAATAAGACTCCAAATATAGAAGCCTGCCATGTTCCAAGTACATATATATATATATATATATATATATATATATATATATATATATATATATATATATATATATCTATATATATATAAATAAGTTGTCTGTCTGTCTGTGGATCAGGTGACGTCATGTTTCTGTGTCGGCTGACGTCATGAAATTAGTTGTCGTCATTTTTGCTTTGACGGTGACGTCATTAACGGTATTTAAGACATTTGTTCACGGAAAAATGTTTAATTGTAAAATGACTGAAGAACCTACAATGGCAACAGCCGAGGAAGCTGCTCAAAGAGTTTATGCCAAAAAACTTGCTGCTGATAGAGAAAGTAAGAAAAGAAAGCGTTCCGAGGAATCACAAGAACAGCAAGAAAACAGGCTTGCGGCTAAAGAACGCAAAACCGCGCAGTTAGATGAAAATCCACCTGGACAGCGAGAGTCAAAACATATCAAAACTGAAAATGATAGCGATGATGATTGGGTTTGGGATTTTGACTTGGATAAGGTCATCAATGCCTACCAGATTTAAGTTAAAAAAACAAAGGTTCGTCGATATGTACTTCATAGTGACGCTGAAAAATAAAGAAGAAAAAGAAAACTGAAAAAAGAAAAAAGGTAAAAAACTAAAAAAAAACTAAAAAGAAAAAACACTCAAAGAGAAATTACAGACCGGGACACCAATGACGACCGAGACAGAGGGAATATAAGTGACGACCGGGAACCTCAAAGAGAAATTACAGACTGGGACACCCGGACACAAATCACGACCGGGACACAGGGAATATAAATGACGACCGGGACACAGGGACACAACTACAACGGGGACGCCGGGGGCACAGGCGGGATATATAAATGACGACCGGGACACAGGGATTGTTAGAATAGAAATTACAGACCGGGACACTGGGACACAAATGACGACCGGGACACCGAGACACAGGGAATATAAATGACGACCGGGACACTCAATGAGAAATTACAAACTGGGACACCGGGACACAAATGACGACCGGGACACAGGGAATATAAATGACGACCGGGACACAGGGACACATCATTAGAATAATGAGGTATAGATCTGAATACGGATTGTTTTTCCCATGGACAATTATATGTTGCATGTTCAAGAGTCAGTAAACCTGACAATCTATTTATATGCACAGACAATGGGACAGCGAAGAATGTTGTATATTCGCATGTTTTACGTAGTTAAAAACATATATTTATATCTATCTCTATTCACAGGTGGGACACAGGGACACAACTACAATGGCGCGTAACTAATATGGCGCGTAACGACTTACGCGCGCAGGGGGGCTTGGGGGGCGCGAAGCGCCCCACCAACTAGGTGTTGGTGTGGCGCGAAGCGCCACCCTAACAGCTAGTATATATATATATATATATATATAAATATGTATATATATATATATATATATATATATATATATATATATATATATATATATATATTCGGAATTCGTCATTTATCTTCATCGAGCCCTGTCTCATTAATGTTCTAAAATCCCAAGCTTATTCGTTATACTGGGTGCGCCACTTATGTTTTTTTTTTTTTTTTTGGAAAGGAAGAGCTATGATATCATAAATACGAATGTTTTCTGTAGATAACAACTTAATTCTAGAAGCCGAGAGAGACAAAAATTAGCTATTCTAAATTTAACATTTGCGTTCCCAAATTTCTCGTATGTATGTCAGATTTTCTATGTCCACTTTTTTTAGGTCCTGAAAGACATTTCTTTCTTACCACCTGGTTTCTTGAATGGAAATTTCCTAGGAGGTCGTGTTGTTGATGAAGAATTTTCCAAAATCCCTTTGGAAGTAGTCAATGTAGTCTCAGTAGGTCGAGTCGTAAAAGGTTTCTCAGCTTGAGTGGTAGGAGGTGTTGTAGTGGTTGCTAGTTCTTCGACTAATATTGAAACTGAAACTTCTGTCATTGTGTTACCAGTGTTTACTTCAGAAGTATCCAATTTTAAATCTTCGTTTGATGCTTCTTCGTGGAAAATAGTTACCACTGAATTCCTCAGTTGCCTAAAAAAGAAAGCTCATTTACTTTCAGCAGTGTCATTTAGAGGAAGGAGCAGGGGGAGCGGGACGTCATGTACTAGAAAAGTAGTTTCAAGGTCAAGGAACAGTAACTATAAAAAAATTCCAAAATAAGTTTTCTTGCTAAACAGAAAAAGTTTTCGGCCAGGGAGATTGTTAGAAAAGATTTCTGATTTCTTACAGACTCTAGAAGGAAATTTTTTTGATTTTCTTTTTCTCCAGATAAGAATTTAAAAGTAAACAACAGTAAAATTGCTCCTACACCAACAGATGTAGATTTATTTGTGAGGATTGTTTTAAATCTATGCAAGTCATACAAAATATGATTAATTGATCCGATTCTTCAAACCATTTAGGTTTAAAACTGAAAAAAATAACAAAATTTTTGGCTTTTGGGGAAAACATCATTTTGGGTCGAATGATAACTGCATAAATCTGCTAGTTTACATATTATAAGAGCTATAGCCTACCAATCCTAAAATGAAATTTAAAGATACCTCTAAAGGCGTTGCACTTCGAAAGCTAAAAAATTTTTAACCAGGAGCTGGAGATGTTTGAACTGCAGATATACTACCTGGTCCGGATAGATGAATGCTCTTTCACGTTGGAAAAATGGAATGATCCTTCATCGTTTTAAGCTGGCTTATCATGTTAAGCAAGCCATCAGAAGAAACAGCATCTAACACCACGAAATACTTGAAAATACAACCCATGAAGAACTTCACAATGAACCAACGTCCATTCTCGTAGGTTGGTTTATAATTTTAACCCGACCTGACTCTGTCAGACTTAACCGGGTAGAACGGTTGGCACTTGCTGACTCATCAACTGCCATTTCAGAATCACTCTCGCATCCTGATACGTCAGACTCAAAACTTGAGCCTTCTACATCCCCAGTGCATTCCTCACAGATTAGCCAAGTCTCTGTGCTTGCAGAATATCCATCAAATTGTCACTGACGTTGTCCGCAACCTGTTGCATAGGATTTTGGGTAAGAATTGGGTGGCCCCGGATGACTTTGGAATGCAATAAGCACTTGGCAAAACCATTTTAGAGAATTGTATTTCCATTTGTTACTAGACTTTCCAGGAATAGCTTTAGAAGCTGTGGGATATGGTCTTTCTTATTGTAGTTTGGTTCGATTAGTCCATTTTGCAATTATTGCGTGATTTCCTACCTTCTCTGTTAATTGGAGGAAAAAAGTAAACTTAAGGGTTTTCTACTCAAGAAATGGTTGCATCAATTCACCTGCTCCGAAAAAGTTAATAAGAAATTTACATTTTAAAACACATAAAGTTTCAACAAAATTAAATTCAGAATATTAATTGCAAAATATTTCTCATGTTCGTCACATACTTTAAAATCTTCTTCTTTATTTAAAAACTGTTAAAAAAAATAACATTTTTTCTCCTTCTTCACTTTAAAGGCAAGCGTAGCTTCCGTATAATGACACACATTGTATTTTCTTTTCATTTTCACCTCATCTTTGTTGCAAGCTATCTTTTCTGTAAGATTTTCACAGTCCAGTTCTTCAATTTAAAACCCTTCTATAGATCAAAATCTGCTCATTCTTCTATATTCTTGACCTTTTGCAAAAAGTTCTTTACCCAACCATATTATAAACTACGCATCTTTGCGTTTTGTGCACTGGTTATGTCCTGTGGCGAATTGACGGAAGTTGTCTTCTGTCACGATTCCAGTTAAATTCGCTCAATAACGTCTAGTAATTAACCAGTTAACGAGCGAACGAAAATTGATGGTCCTAATGTAGGTCTTATGACCGATTTGAACTCAAAAATCTCATAAAGCTCAAAAATCCCACAATAAAGGACTGGTACTACAATTTTTATGGAGATGTTGCCATATGGCTACAAAGTGCAGTAGAACTTTCGATTGAATAAGCCCCCTCTGCAGTTTGTACTATCACCCCTTCCATATAAAGTGTCTCAGAGAAGAAAACCAATATCCCACATTGAACCTTTATACTGCCCAACCCTAGAGCGTTGTCTTCTGATATAACGGTTTGTTGTTCTCTGATATAATGAATCTGTTGTAATATTACATAATGATAGAAAAATATGTAATGAGGGAAAATCTGATGGAAAAAACTCAATTATTAAAATGGCGTGACCAACTCCTATTGTTTATTATTTATTTATTTTCTTTATTTCCCTCAAAAAATGAGGAGTAGGCTACAATATAATATAAAGAAAAGACAAATGATAACGCTTACAATCAAAAAATATCAAATATTAATCAAACACTTAAAAAGAGAAAAAAAAGATACAAAAACAGTTGCTAAATAATTTAGCCTATAAATCATCAAGAGCCAGAACTGTTACTAAAAAACGGAAATAAATTGTGGCCTAAAAGGATAATTTTCGCCTTGTCTTCAAATATTTTATTTTTTCTTTATACAAACTACAGGATCCTTCACTTTAAGCTTTAAAACAATCTCACTGTTACTAAAAGAAATTAAAAAAAAATTATTTATTTTCTTTATTTTCCTCAAAAAATGATGAGAAGGCTACAATATAATATAAAGAAAAGACAAATTACCTTAGAGAAAAATTTGATTAGCCGACAAATAAAGCAACTTCTCCCTTGCGCGGTGTGGGAATGAACCTAAGAACCCCTGTTTGGTAGGCATGGCTGCTTGCACAACACCGGTATAATGGTAATTGATAGTATTGTTTTAAAAAATTATGTTGATTTGAAGAATCATAATTTTCTATCGTAGGCAATACCCTATTGTCATTTTGGTTTAAAGCTTCACTTATGCGCATAGATAACAAACAGAGAACAATGTTATCAAAATAGATGAGATAGAACTCCGTTTTTTCATAGTTTGTTTTGTAGATGAGTTGTCACTGGAATTGTATTAATCTATATATATAAAAATAAGTTGTCTGTGTGTGGATCAGTGGATGGATCAGGTGACGTCATGTTTCGGCTGACGTCATGAAATTAGTTGCCATCATTTTTGTTATGACGATGCTTAGTATATTGTAAAACACATTAATTTGGTTAATAATATACCATTTAAAACACCAAAATGAACATGCTGGAGTAGTCACTCGGTGAGAGAGGGTGTCAGAACGGAGAATGAAGGTCCCAGGTTCAAATCCTGGTTAGGCTAAAAAAGGTAAAAAACTAAAAACTAAACAAAAAACTGAAAAAACTAAAAAAAGGCAAAAACTACAAAAAAAAACTAAAAACTAATAAAAAAAAATAAAAAAGCTAAAAAACTAAAAAAACTAAAAAAAGGTAAAAAAATAAAAAAACTAAAAACTAAAAAAAAAACTAAAAAAAAGGAAAAAACTGAAAAATAGAAGAGAAAAAGAAAACTAATAAAATTAAGAATAAAAATAAAAAAAAATAAAAAAGATAAAAACTAAAAAAAAAGTAAAAAGAAAAAACGAAAAAAAACTAAAAAAGCTAAAAAAAAAGGTAAAAACCAATAAAAAACTGAAAAGAAAAAAAGGAAAAAAAACTAAAAAAAAATTTCATCTAAAGAACTAAAAAAAGGTAAGAACTAAAAAAGAAAAAAATAAATGACGACACTCAAAGAGAAAGCGACCGGGACAAAAGGAATGTTCGATTAGCAATCAACAAAGCACCGGGACACAGGGAGTATAAATGACGACCAGGACATAAGTAAAAAAAAAACTAAAAAAACTAAAAAGAAGGTAAAAACTACGAAAAAACTAAAAAGAAAAAAAAAACAAAAACTAATAAAAAAACTAAAAATCTAAAAATCTAAATAAACTAAAAAAGAAAAAAAATAAAAAAGGAAAAAAATAAAGGAGAAAAACAAAACTAAAAAACGAATGTATATACAGACCAGGACACCGGGATACAAATGACGACCGGGACACAGGGAATATAAATGACCATACATAAGCCATAATGACCCGGACATAAGTAAAAAATATAAATGAACCGGGACACAGGGACACAACTACAACGGGGACGCCGGGGGGCACAGGGGGATATAAATGACGATCAGGACACCGAGACTGGGAATGGTCGATTAGCAATCACCATCAACAAAGCTCAAGGGCAATCATTAGAATCATGAGGTATAGATCTGAATACGGATTGTTTTCCCATGGACCATTATATGTTGCATGTTCAAGAGTCGGTAAACCTGACAATCTATTTATATGCACAGACAATGGGACAGCAAAGAATGTTGTATATTCGCAAGTTTTACGTAGTTAAAAACATATATATATAATATATCTATCTATATTCACAGGTGGGACATAGGGACACAACTACAATGGCGCGTAACTAATATGGCGCGTAACGACTTACGCACGCGGGGGGGCTTGGGGGGGCGCGAAGCGCCCCCACCAACTAGGTGTTGGGGTGGCGCGAAGCGCCACCCCAACAGCTAGTATATAATATAATAATAATAATAATTAATATAATAATTAATAATTAATATAATAGTTAATAACATAATAATGAGAATAATAATAATAATAATAATAATAATAATAATAATATAATAAATTTACAGAAAAGAAACTTCAACCAAACAGAATTCACAGCAAACAGAGGCTGAACTACCAAATATTTTCCCCTCTCTTCCTAAGCGTGCCCCCTTTAAAGGCTCTTGCATTATTTGCGTTTCAATGTTTGGCAACCTAGAATAACTGTCGGTGGCAAATTAAGCCGAAACTTTACATGCTATTTGAACTTTTCTAATGGCTAGGAAAAGAGTAGAAGGCTACCCGGGAACTAGGCCTGGGGCATCCTCAAAATGTTAAGATACGACGACTCGGGCTTTTAAGGAACCGAAATTAATCGGAGGGCGGTCAGCCCCCTTTCCCCCAAAGACATCTGATCAGAAATTTGAGGCAACCATTTTGTTCAAAATTTATAAAGGTCAAATAACTGAACAATTGTGGTTGACGTAACCCCTACAGCTCCCGGGGCAAAGAGTCTAGGCTATACAAGTTGCTCATTGTTTACAATCCCTATTCTTTAGCAATTGTTAAGAGGGATATCAAACACAAGGATAATACACTACGTTCATGCTGGTCGTCAATATCTGGTCGTCGCATCAGCAATATCTGAGGAAGGGCTGAGGGTATGAAGTGGAAACTTCAAAGGTATTACATTCAAAATAGTCTAGAGCTTTAATAGCCATGCCTCCGGGGATGTTAAAACTTCTAGAGCCCACGAGCAAGGTGATTTTTTTTCAATATATCCATATAACTATAGTCATTTACCTTGATATCCATATAAATTGATATCCAAAAAAAACTAGAATGGAAGTAGGCGAAAATTAACAAACTTCCACTCCAGTAATCTATATACAGCATTTGTCGACGAAAGAATTATTAGATACAATAGCTGTTGGGGTGGCGCTTCGCGCCACCCCAACACCTAGTTTGTGGGGGTGCTTCGCCCCCCCCCCAAGCCCCCGCGCGCACGTAAGTCGTTACGCGCCATCGTAGTTGTGTCCCTGTGTCCCACCTGTGAATCAAGATATATATATATATACATATATATGTATATATATATATATCTATATATATAAAAATAAGTTGTCTGTCTGTGGATGTGTGGATGGATGTGTGGATGGATGTGTCAGGTGACGTCACCTGAAAAAACTGGATTAGGTGACGTCAAAACTGAAAAAACTAAAAAAGGGCAAAAACTACAAAAAAAACTAAAAACTAATAAAAAAAATAAAAAAGCTAAAAAACTAAAAAAACTATAAAGGTAAAAACCAATAAAAAACTAAAAAAAAAACTGAAAAAACTAAAAAAAGGCAAAAACTACAAAAAAAAACTAAAAACTAATAAAAAAAGTAAAAAAGCTAAAAAACTAAAAAAACTAAAAAAACTAAAAAAAGGTAAAAAACTAAAAAAAATAAAAAATAAAAAAAAACTAAAAAAAAGGAAAAAACTGAAAAATAAGCTAAAATAAAGGTAAAAACCAATAAAAAACTAAAAAAAAAAGGAAAAAACTAATAAATGACGACACTCAAAGAGAAAGCGACCAGGACAAAAAACTAAAAAAAAAGGCAAAAACTACAAAAAAACTAAAAACTAATAAAAAAAATAAAAAAGCTAAAAAACTAAAAAAACTAAAAAAAGGTAAAAAACTAAAAAAACTAAAAACTAAAAAAAAACTAAAAAAGGTAAAAACTAAAAGAACTAAAAAAGAAAAAAATAAATGACGACACTCAAAGAGAAAGCGACCAGGACAAAAGGAATGTTCGATTAGCAATCAACAAAGCACCGGGACACAGGGAGTATAAATGACGACCAGGACACAAGTAAAAAAAAAAATTAACAAAACTAAAAAGAAGGTAAAAACTACAAAAAAACTAAAAAGAAAAAAAAACTAAAAACTAATAAAAAAACTAAAAAATCTAAAAATCTAAATAAACTAAAAAAGAAAAAAAAAGGAAAAAAATAAAGGAGAAAAACAAAACTAAAAAACGAATGTATATACAGACCGGTACACCGGGATACAAATGACGACCGGGACACAGGGAATATAAATAACGACCGGGACACAGGGACACAACTACAACGGGGACACCGGGGGAAACAGGGGGATAACCTGACAATCTATTTATATGCAAAGACAATGGGACAGCAAAGAATGTTGTATATTCGCAAGTTTTACGTAGTTAAAACCATATATATATATATATATCTATATTCACAGGTGGGACATAGGGACACAACTACAATGGCGCGTAACTATTATGGCGCGTAACGACTTACGCGCGCGGGGGGGCTTGGGGGGGGCGCGAAGCGCCCCCACCAACTAGGTGTTGGGGTGGCGCGAAGCGCCACCCCAACAGCTAGTATATATATATATATATATATATATATATATATATATATATATATATATATATATATATATATATTTCTAACTACGTAAAACTTGCGAATATAAAACATTCTTTGCTGTCACATTGTCTGTCCATATAAATAGATTGTCAGGTTTACCAACTCTTGAACATGCAACATAATAATTGTCCATGGGAAAATAATCCGTATTCAGATCTATACCGCATTTTTCTAACGATTGCCCTTGAGCTTTGTTGATGGTGATTGCTAATCGAACATTCCCTGTGTCCCCGTCGTCATTTATATATCCCCCTGTGCCCCCGGCGTCCCTGTTGTAGTTGTGTCCCTGTGTCCTGGTCGTCATTTATATTCCCTCTGTCCCGGTCATCATTTGTGTCCCGGTATCCCAGTCTGTAATTTCTCTTTGAGTGTCCCGGCCATCATTTATATTCCCTCTGTCCCGGTCGTCATTTGTGTCCCGGTCTGTAATTTCTCTTTGACTGTTTTTTCTTTTTAGTTTTTTTTTAGTTTTTTACCTTTTTCTTTTTTTAGTTTTCTTTTTCTTCTTTATTTTTCAGCGTCAATATGAAATACATATCGCCGAACCTTCGTTTTTTTTTTTTAACTAAAATCTGGTAGGCATTGATGACCTTATCCAGGTCAAAATCCCAAACCCAATCATCACCGCTATCATTTTCAGTTTTGATATGTTTTGACTCTCGCTGTCCAGGTGGATTTTCATCTAACTGCGCGGTTTTGCGTTCTTTAGCCGCAAGCCTGTTTTCATGCTGTTCTTGTGATTCCTCGGCACGCTTTCTTTTCTTACTTTCTCTATCAGCCGCAAGCCTGTTTTCACGCTGTTCTTGTGATTCCTCGGCATGCTTTCTTTTCTTACTTTCTCTATCAGCCGCAAGTCTGTTGGCATAGACTCTTTGAGCAGCGTCCTCGGCTGTTGCCATTGTAGGTTCTTCAGTCATTTTACAATTAGAAATTTCTCTTTCAACGATCTTCTTACAATTAAAAATTTGTCTTTGAACGATTTTCTTAAATACCTGTGTCCTGGTCGTCATTTATATTCCCTGTGTCCCGGTCGTCATTTGTGTCCCGGTATCCCAGTCTGTAATTTCTCTTTGAGTGTCCCGGTCGTCATTTATATTCCCTCTGTCCCGTTCGTCATTTGCGTCCCGGTCTGTAATTTCTCTTTGAGTGTTTTTTCCTTTTATTTTTTTTTAGTTTTTTACCTTTTTTCTTTCTCCAGTTTTCTTTTTCTTCTTTATTTTTCAGCGTCACTATGGAATACATATCGCCGAACCTTTGTTTTTTTAACTAAAATCTGGTAGGCATTGAGGACCTTATCCAAGTCAAAATGCCAAACCCAATCATCATCGCTATCATTTTCAGTTTTGATATGTTTTGACTCTCGCTGTCCAGGTGGATTTTCATCTAACTGCGCGGTTTTGCGTTCTTTAGCCGCAAGCCTGTTTTCATGCTGTTCTTGTGATTCCTCGGCACGCTTTCTTTTCTTACTTTCTCTATCAGCCGCAAGTTTTTTGGCATAGACTCTTTGAGCAGCTTCCTCCGCTGTTGCCATTGTAGGTTCTTCAGTCATTTTACTATTAAACATTTTTCCGTTCACGATCTTCTTACAATAAAAATTTGTCTTTGAACGATTTTCTTAAATACTTTTAATGACTCATCGTCACAACAAACAGGACGACATGACGAAATGATGACATGACGTCACTCGACAGACATAACACACAGACAACTTATTTTTATATAGATAGACTAGCTGTTGGGGTGGCGCTTCGCTCCACCCCAACACCTAGTTGGTGGGGCGCTTCGCGCCCCCCCCCAAGCCCCCCGCGCGCGTAAGTCGTTATGCGCCATTGTAGTTGTGTCCCTGTGTCCCACCTTTGAATATATATATATATATATATATATATATATATATATATATATATATATATATATATATATATATGTTTTTAACTACGTAAAACATGCGAATATACAACATTCTTCGCTGTCCCATTGTGTATGCATATAAATAGATTGTCAGGTTTACTGACTCTTGAACATGCAACATATAATTGTCCATGGGAAAAACAATCCGTATTCAGATCTATACCTCATTATTCTAATGATGTGTCCCTGTGTCCCGGTCGTCATTTATATTCCCTGTGTCCCGGTCGTCATTTGCGTCCCGGTGTCCCAGTTTGTAATTTCTCATTGAGTGTCCCGGTCGTCATTTATATTCCCTGTGTCCCGGTCGTCATTTGTGTCCCGGTGTCCCGGTCTGCAATTTCTATTCGAACAATCCCCGTATCCCGGTCGTCATTTATATATCCCGCCTGTGCCCCCGGCGTCCCCGTTGTAGTTGTGTCCCTGTGTCCCGGTCGTCATTTATATTCCCTGTGTCCCGGTCGTGATTTGTGTCCGGGTGTCCCAGTCTGTAATTTGTCTTTGAGGTTCCCGGTCGTCATTTATATTCCCTGTGTCCCGGTCGTCATTTGTGTCCCGGTGTCCCGGTATGTAATTTCATCAGTTGACAAACATGACGTCAGTCAACAAACAACTTCATGATGCATACAGCTCAATCCTTAAAATGACGTCAGTCAACTAACATGACGTCAGTCGACACACAAACATGACGTCACTCGACACACACGCACACACACACAGACAACTTGTTTATATATATATAGATAGATTAACATTTTTGTCGCTCAAAACCAACCCAAAATTTTATAATTTGACTTTCATGGCTACCACTATAGGCACAATTAAGCAAAAAAAAAAAAAGAACTACGGTGCATAATAAGGAAAAATTTAAAAACACTTTAGAAAACTTTTGAAGTGAAAAGAAATATGGGAGTTAAAAGAAAAGCCTGAAACCCCTCAAAAATGGCGTCGGATCAAGGTAAAAAGTACACACTTGGAATTGCTATTGTTGAAAACTTCTCAATCAGGAAAAAAACTTGCAGCACCCCTCCCCCCTCCCCCTTGAAAAACAAGGAAAATCACTTTTTCCTTTTTTCTCTTCCCGCCGCTAGTCAGGCAGTGAAAAATCATAGAAGGCTGTTTAAGGACTTGATTGAAACAAATCTAAAATATCTAGTGTTTTCAGTAACTAACAAAACGGAACATTATAATAAATACAATTTTCGACCAAAAACTGCACCTTCATTTACAAGATGTTATAGCACGGGTATTCTTTTGACAAAGGATGAATTACAAATGACGCCGTATATGATAGGTTATAAGCATTGATGACATCACTTATGGCTGACCGTGATCTTTAAAAAACTGCAATCTCTGAAAAAAATGCAGCTTCATATACAAGATGATGAAGGCCTCGTATCTTTTGACAAGAGATGAATTACAAATGACACTGTATACATTAGGTTATAACCACTGATGACGTCACCATCATTAAAATAAACTTCAATTTTTGATAAAAAAAAATGTATCTTCATATTCAAGATGATGTAGCACATGTATCTTCTGGCAAGGAATGGATTATTAATGACGCCATATACGCCATACGGTAAGCTACAACCATTGACGACGTCACTCATGGCTGACCATCATCATTAAAATAAACTGCAATTTTTGACAAAAAATGCATCTTCATTTACAATATGGTGTAGCAAACGTATCTTTTGACAAGAGACGAATTAAAAATGAGACCATAAATAGTAGGTTATAACCATTGATGGAGTCACTCATGGCTGACTATCATAAAAATAAAATCCGATTTTTGAAAAAAAAGTATCTTCATATGTAAGATGATGTAGCGCATGTATCTTCTGGCAAGGGATGGATCATAAATGACGCCATATACGGTAAGCTACTACCACTGATGACGTCACTCATGGCTGACCATCATCATTGAAATAAACTGCAATTTTTGACAAAAATGCATCTTCATTCACAACAAGGTGTAGCAAACGTATCTTTTGACAAGGGGCGAATTAAAAGTGAGACCATAAATAGTAGGTTATAACCATTGATGACGGCACTCATGACTGATCTTCATCATTAAAATAAACTTCAGTTTTTGGCAGCAAATTCATCTTCATTTACAAGATGATGCAGCATACATATCTTTTCAGCATAATTGTCTTTTAAAAAGTTGCTTCTTTGGATACTTTAAAGAGCTGGTAGTTACTTTAAAGAGCGGTTTGAGCAAAAGTGATGACAACGCGACTTGTTCTTTACTAAGACTTGCTAAAAAAATTTAAAGGTTTTTTCTTGTGTAATATATATCAAAATATCGAGCAAGGTATCCAAAGCAGATGGTGTGAAGCAGAAACTCTTCGATTTTAGTATCTTTAGTCTAATATTCAAACAGACGTTTTTTTTTTTTTAAATTCGAAGCTACAAGATATTGATTTTTTTTTCTTCTTCCGCTAAGATGACTTGAAATAGGAAAAAATCTGATAATGCTCGATGCATCGTTTTTACCTGATTGATATAAGTATCATATCCCCGATGCACAAAGAAATCAATATGTGGAAAAAACGTGAAATCGAAAACGAACACAAGAATAATTTTAGACTCAACGCTATAGACTTGACTTTATAAAGAGCAAGGAGCTTCTCATGCAATTGTGTGGCTACTTTTTGTGGAAGAAGAAGTAATAAAAACGTGGGAGGGGTTCGTCTGATTAAAAATTCTATCGGCCTTTCTATAGTTCATTAGTGTTTGGAAGGCAAACCCCCCCTCCTTCTGGGTACTTTTTGTCCCCTGTAGCTCCCTTAGCCTTAGATCCACTTTTTCGGATAGCTGTTTGACATTTTTAGGGCAAAATGTCAAACGGATCAGCCAATTTGAAAGGCTGTTTACCTATGCTGTGTTGAAAAGCCATTCTCTTGTAATGGTAAAATGTCTTTTTGGTAAGATGCCAAATAAAAATGAGGCATTAATAATAAAACCATTACTTGTATGATATACCCCCTACAGCTCAAGTTGTTCATGCATTGACGCACTGTACACCGATTTCTTTCGCTAGTTTCTTTCAACTTAGCGTGAGAAAAGACAAAGAGAAATGACATAGTAAATGAGAAATATACAATTTGGGCTATATATTTCCACATTAAGCGGGGGGGAGGGGATAAAGTATTTGGACAGTGTGAAGTCAGAAAACAAATCTCACTTCATAATATCAGAATAACTGTAGCTAACACATTTTGCATGCCAACCCGCTGTACTTTACCACTACCCCTTAATGTGTAAATATATAGTCCAATGTGTTTGTAAAATATTATATTTTTATCATACTTAGGTATAATTTATAAGGACTAACCTTGCTTTATTTCTTGAGCGGTAGGGAGTATATCGTACAAGTTACTCTCCTCCCCTATATGCTGGTACCCCCCCCCATCGTGAATTGCTTGTACAACTGCTAAAACATTTTATCCAACACGTGGTAGAGTATGTATTTACTAATATACCCGATCGAGGTATTTAAATATGCTTAGGAGAAGTTGTGTCAGTTCATGGACAAGTAGAGAGGGGAGGGAGGCAAAATGTGTTTTTCTAATTCTAGGGAATTCAGATATGATGTTTTTCATTTTGTCAACGAAAATACTAAACAAAGCCATTTTTCAGTGAAAATACCAAAAAGGGGTATTTTTCAATACATTTAGGGGTGGGTCGACCCCGCCCTAACTGACACCATTTCTTTGAAGGAGCAGTTAAAACAAGCATTCAGTCATAATTCATCAGTTCCTTATTCTTTGCTAAAAACAACCTTGACAAGTCAGTCACTTTACAAGCACATTGCAAAATGGGAAACCAGTTTTGTGGAAAAACAAAACAAAGAAGTCTATTGCGCGATGAACCATAATCTTGAAAAATTGACTTTATTTCAATTCAAAGAACAAAAGTGACGAAGTCGTTCACCCAACAGAAAATGTCAGGAATTTACCTGTCTGAAGTCCAGGCAAAATAGTCACACTATGGCCACGGATCCACCGCAACCCCTCTACCTGTCAATTTATTTGTAGGAAGTCAGGAATATCACACTTCATTTGAATTCAACCCAGATAAGATTTTTTATCAAGAGAGGCTTAAAGTTGGTCCTTTGGTGTAAAAGCACCTGAATAAAGGGTTGTATTCAGGATTTTTAGTCCTTTTTCAAAAAAAGATTAAAAAAAACAATAAGGCACCAAGTGATGATACTGATAGTGTGGTAAACAAGTTTTAAATAGGGTGGCTGTAAAATTAGAGATAAATTACTGAATATTATGAATATAATTTTTGAAAAGGGGGAAGTACCAAGCAATTTTAGGGAAACTTTAATTAAACCCCTGTTTAAGAAAGGTGATAAGGATGAGTGTGATAATTACAGAGACCTTTGTCTGGTTTCTGTAGGAAGCACATTATTTAGCATGATGATATATTTTAGACTTAGAGACGCTGAAGATAAAGTTTTAAGAGCAGAACAATGTGGTCTTAATAAGAGGGGAGGACCAAATTCTTTAGCTTCCATCAATAATTGAGAAGTTCCTGAGTTATCAAACACCTTTAGTCCTCAGCATTATAGATTTTAAGCATGCGTTTCATTTAAACGATACGAGAATAAAATATCTGCGATTAAATAGAAAATGAGGTTAGTAGCTGGTTTCGTATTGAATAAAGAGTTAAGCAGGGTTGTGTTTTATCCGATTTTATATGGATGCTCTTGCTCTTTAGTTGCTCTTTGATTCTCAACCGAGTTGCTCTTTGGTTCTCATTGAAGTAACTCAAATAGCTGCTTTTCCCTACGTGGCGACAATTGTATTTATTATTATTGGAGGTGGTTTTTATTTGTTTTTAGATTAGTTTTCTTTTAATTTTTGATTTTGTGCTGAAGATGCCTTGTTTGGATACAGGCGAAATATCCGTGTTGTTTTAGACTTTCCTCTCTACTGGCCGTCGTCTCGTTTGAAGTTTTCTTTTTGTAGAGTTTTATCTCTCTTAGTTGTTTATTGTCATGTCTGGCCAGTTCGGCTTAAGAACTTTCATTGAGTGGATAGCTTCACTTACCTAGGTACTATTATTAGTAAAGATTTCGGATGCAAGGAGAATTCTAATGACTTTAGTCAATGACGAAGTGATCAAGTCAAAATGTTGCTCCCACAAAACTTTAATCAGTGAAGCAGACCAAATTCTGCCGCCAAACTTCACATTTCCTTAGCAACGAAGGCCTAGAAGTTTCTGGTGATTATGCCCCCCCCCGTTCAAAATAACTCTAAACCTGATAATATTTCGACAAGAGCATCACTAATGTAATTATTATTAAATCCACTCTCACAAATTAATTTTTTTTATTCAATCGTTATTCAAGTTTCATTATTCAATCAAGGAGTCGTTAATCATTCAGGTTACAAATATTTTTTGTGTTAATTTTTTTTTATTTATGTTGTATTTTAGAGGGAGATGGTCCTTAAGTGTTCTCTATCACTTCATCTGGTTTTTGTTTCGTTTTTGTATCTCCATGTGGTTGACTTACTTGCAAATATTGCAAAAACGAAAATAAAGCCGACAAATACATTTTTTCAGTTTATTTCACATTTTAACATTTCTAAACTTTCTAGTTTTTTAATGAAAATCATCTTTTATTAAGAGTTTATTAAAAAGAATACTCACTGTAAATTTGTATCTAAGTCTGGCGTTTCCTGGAAAAATTCAGTAAACCCGTCGTCAATAGGGGCTGAATCTGTTGCAACGTCCAGTTCCAATTCTTGAAATAGCGGGTTTTCTCTGGCATTAAAATCAGATTCAAATTCAGCAGCCAAAATTTCTTGAGAATCAGGTTGCGCTTCGTTGAAATTTGCCATTGATAGCCAAAATATTACAGGGACCATGCTGAAACAGTAAATTAGTTCTCAATGGCCTAATAGATTAAAAAAGAAATAGAACAGACATTTATAGATAAGGTTTTTAATCCCCACCTATTCCTTAAACCCCAATATTTTCATGGTTACATTCAATGTTTTTCATATAGCTGGCATACCTCTTTTTTTCCTTTATTGACGTGTCATCCCTCTTCGTCTTGAAACAAATCCTGTATGCGTACCTAGAATATGATGAAAATAATTTTCATTTTTCTATCTTTCAGTATTGAAGAATTTGAGCCAACTATTAATTTTTTTTAATACAATTAATAAAATTTATTAGTCTATAATTTATAGTTCTTTCTAATTTATAAGTTCTAAAATTCCTGATCTTTCCTGTACTCTGTTCTGTTTCAGTTTTCTATTCCATCTGATTCTCTATTGGCGATCAGAAAAATACAGATGAGCACAGTTCTATTAATAAAACTTTGAACCAATCAGTAATAGCTGGAAGCCTCCAAGAGATATACACAAGTTCGGTGAACGGTTAATATCGGGAATTTCCTGGACCAAGCTGGAACTTTGCTGTCAAACGCAGATGGTCTTGCTAAAGACCGCCCGGAGTTGAGAGGGCTGACGAAGAATTCAACGCCCCCCTTGTATGAGAATTAAGTAAGCAAGACTAACTTATAAGCCTCTCAACGATCTTCGGCCAAGCGGTACAATTGTACTGTTTTTGGTACAATTTAGGGGCCTTGGTGCAACGCGGTACATTTGGGAATTTGTGGGTACAATATACATTTTCTTATACATTTTGGTTTTACTTGCTCCTTTCTTACTCGGATGTCTGTTCAAGTTTTGGTTTATCGAATAATTTATTCTTGTTATATCAAACTTTTAACCGGGTGTTCAGATAGTAGAAACTGGCCTCTTACGGTACAATTTTACTTGGAAAACTCGTACAGTTTCTTCAAACTATTGGAAATTCTGGTAAACAAATCTCTAAAAATCTCAAGCTAGAGTTTTCAGTAAATTGCTATTACTTTTTGAATAATGCTTTTTGATAGTTATAGTTCAGCATAATTGAAAGGTCCAATAACTAAGCCTTTGAAGATAGCAAGACCCCCTTCTCCCCACGACCCCTGGGGAAAGATCTTTACTGTACGACATTTGCGCATTTTTTACGCATAGTGTTTGCTATTGGGAAGCATGCATACATTTTTGGGATGGGTGAGGGTGAATTTTCTGCTGGGTAACTTTCACCGAGAATAATTTTTCTTGAGGAAGGAAGTTTCCGGAAGTTTCTTTTAGGGGGAATTTGCCAGAATTCCTATACGAAATTATTTTTATTTGTCTTACTTTCTCCTTGCTGACTTAATTTCACATGCGGAGATGTTCATGGTAACTGCCCGGGGTGAATTTTCATCGGAATTGAATTCTCTAAAAGATATTTTCATTTGGGCGAAGCCGGATTTTGCTCCATTTTAAAAAACGATCAGAAATTAAATTAAAAAAACAACTTTCAACTGAGAGTAAAGAACAACATTATGGCTTAAAACGAACGGAAATTAGTACGTATGTGAGGAAGGTTATCCCCTCCTCAATACCTCAATCTTTACGCTAAAGTTTACTTTTTATCCGAGTTCTTCAAGAATGACTCTTGTAAGACAATGATCGGTTATTTAAAACAACATGAATCTTTTTTTTAAAGTATTAAAAAACTTTTTCGCAAAGAGCGAGGTCAAATCATCATGTTTTCATCCACTGTTACCCCCATTTCTAAATCATTCCAAATAAAATTGTCACCCACATTTCAGCTGTAATCACTCTGGCAAAAGTGAATTCCAGTGAGTCAAAAACGAGCTATCTGTTATTTGACGCATTTCAAGAGGAAAAAAAACTAAGAAATATATTATCATGGCTATATAAGGGACTATTAGGAGGCTGAGGGGCATTGTCAAAAAGGCGACCATGATATTTGGAAAAAGCACAAATTGTAGAATTGCACCACTTATATTTTGTTTAGGCTATATGTTTCCTTCAGAGGAGGACAGCTCCTCAGTGTAGCCTTATATTCGAAAAGAGCAACGCGTCAGTCGCGTATGAAAAGGACATATTTCCATGATTGTAAATTTTTGGAAGAGCAAAATAAAAACCCCGCAACTTTTTATCCGCGACGATAACCGTGAAACAAAACGGATGGATATGTACTGATTTTACGTACCGATCCCTTTTTGTTTTACGGTTGTCAGAAGGAATAGTAAAAGTTATAAGTTTTTTTTTGGCTCTTCTGAGAGTTTATAATTACGTAGGTATGTAGGTAGGTAGGTTTTATTTTTATCCACGATATAAACATAAATAAAAATGACAACACTAATAAATTATTGCAGCAAAAATAAAGTCCTAAGGACTTGTGCTGCAGATTCATGTTATGATTTATATCTTATAAATAAATATCTAAACAACTAATGATTATCCACCTAGCCTATCTTATAAATAAAAAACAGCAACACATACACATGAACACAACACAACAAAATAATCCCATTAAATATTATTTACCGGTTTCAGCCCCCAACCCACCCCAAAAAACTGCAAAAAAAAACATCATAAACCTCCTGCCGTTCAAAATCTATTACATAAATAAAATGTCTTCAATTTATTTTTAAACCCGTAAAAAGTGACCGACTCCCTGATACTAGCCAGCAGATATGGAGCAGCTGAAGATTGAATGTAAAATATATTTTTTTATCTAATTTCTGGTCTGCTCCTTCCCCAAAATATATCTAACAACTCACCTTCCAAATTGTTGCACCTTCATACCTAATAGGTTCATATCCAAACCAATTTATAACTTCGACTATTTTTAAGAATCAGTTAAACCAAAATTTCGGTAATAATCAACTATATAACAACTACCAGGGTGCACCAGAGGGAACAATGTGCTCAACTAATTTTTCCCACTGCGTTTTTCGTCACAACTATTCTGGGCGCTGACCATAGACATTTTAGTTATAAAAGTTAAGGTCATTGCTTGATTCAGAGCACATGATCCGTTTCAGCTATTTTTTCCGGCACAAAACGGTTAGAATTAATGAAGCGATAATAAGTAGTATCTCAACTCGGCAATATACGAATAAAAGAAATTCAATGCCGCTAATTTGCTTGCTTTCGTGTCCTTAGAGTAATTGATAGTTAAATTGCGGATTTACTGGTTGTATAGGTAGTTGCAATTAGTAGGTGTTCTGAAAAACAGGTGTAGCTGCTTAACTAGTACAATAACAAGTATCAACACGTGGGGCCAACTAAACAAAGCCGGACGAGATATTCTTCCGGGAGTGGTCCAGCTTGTCTAGGGACGGGATCTAACTCTGAAGATAGTTTTTCTTTTTGCCGTAAAATCAACGATTAAGGTTTTTCTATATTTAATATAATAATATTAATAATTTTACGTAATTTTATTTTAATTATTTTAGTAATTGTTTTAGTAATTTTAGCAATTTTCTGTATTTCCGTAGCTTCTTAATATCGCAGAATCTCTCTTATATTTGCCAATTAAATAAGAAAAAACAAGTTTTTTCAACTGAAACTAAGGAGCAATATTAAATTTAAACCAAAATGAAACTATTGCGTTTATGAAGATATTGTCCCTCTCCTCAAAACCTAGCTCCTTAGACTAAATTTTTTTGACATTTGAAAAAAAAGTTACTTATGTTCTAATTAAATTACTCTTGTGTTTCTAGAGTCGTTTTCAAAGAATTGGAACAATTTTAAACTTTGGCACTAAGAGCAAGATGTTGAGGAGAAGGAAATCCCATCGTACACGCAATAATGTCTGCTCGTTTTGAGTTTTAATATTACTCCTTACTATAAGTAGAAAAAAAACTTGTTTTTCGTTAATTTAACTTCTGATCGTTTTGGAAATAACGCCAGGAAATCTCCACCTCAAAGGAAAAAAAAACCTCCAATATCCTCTGGACAATTCAATCCTGATAGAAGAGTATCCCGGACAATTACTTTTAACAGGTCCACGCGTAAAATTGATTCAGTAAAGATAAAACAGTGCATAAAAAGAAATTTTGTATAGGAATTCTGGCAAATTCCCCCAGTATATACAATTCCCTGTGAAAAGTTCACTCTCTGGAAAAGTTTCCTCTCCATGGAAAATTCTCCACGAGCAAATTCCTCTCGGCAAAAAAATTTGTCCTCCCCTCCACGCACGAAAAATACATGCATATTTTCCAAAATACTAATGCTATACAAATACTATACGTACACAATGGACATTTAAGACCTTTCTCCAGGGGTTATGAGGGGTCATGCTATCCCCAAAAACGTAGTTATTAGGTCTTTTAACTGCGCTGAACAAGTTGATCAGACGATGTCGTGGAAAAAGTGGCGTGAGAAGGGGCCTAGTTACCCTCCAATTTTTTGGTCACTTAAAAAGGGCACTAGAACTTTATAATTCCGATGGAACGGACCCCTTCTCGATGTTTTAGGCTTATTGGGTTGATACAATCACCCCAGAGGAAAACAAACAAACAAAACAAACAAATAAACAAAATTCCTCTCACAAATAAACAAAATTCTTCTGGCAAAAATTGGAAAATTCTATTTTTATGCAAATAAGAGCTTAAAACCTCTACAGTAGGGATGTCTAATGCGCTGAATCTGATATTGTGATTTTCATTAAGATTCTATGAATTTTAGGAATTCTAATGAATTCTTTTTTCGAAAATCAGGAAAACTTTTCTCAGGTTCGTAACCTTTGATAGGTATAACTAAACATAACATCTCCTGGCTCCACACTTCACATGGGCCTTTCAATCAAATCTGACATAGAGGACCTAACACGCATCATTTAGGCTGACCAATCTTGCCCTATTTTGGAGGGAATATCTCCTGGCTCCATACTTCACATAGAGCCTTTCAACCAAATATGATATAGAGGACCTTTCATGCATCATTTAGGTTGACCAATCTTCCCCATTTTGGAGGGAATATCTCCTGGCTCTACACTTCACATAGAGCCTTTTAACCAAATATGATATAGAGGACCTTTCATGTATCATTTAGGGTGACCAATCTTGCTCTATTTTGGAGGGAACATCTACTGGCTCCGCACTTCACATAGAGCCTTTCAACCAAATCTGCTATAGAATACCTAACATGCATCATTTAGGTTGACTGATCTTGTTCTATTTTTGAGGGAATATCTCCTCGCTCCACAGTCTGATATAAAGGACCTCTATATCATTGAGGTTGATCAATCCTGCCCTATTTTAGAGGGAATATCTCCTGGCTCCACACTTCACATAGAGCTTTTCAACCAAATATTATATAGACGACTAAACATGCATCATTTTGGATGACCGATCTTGTCCCATTTTGAAGGGAATATCTCCTGGCTCCAAACTCCACATAGAGCCTTTCAACCAAATCTGCTATAATGGAATAAACATGCGTCATTTAGGGTGACCGAGCTTGCTCTATTTTGGAGGGAATATCTTCTGGCTCCACACTTCACATAGAGCCTTTCAACCGAATCTGCTATAGAATACCTAACATGCATCATTTAGGTTGACTGATCTTGTCCTATTTTTGAGGGAATATCTCCTCGCTCCACAATCTGATATAAGGGACCTCTATATCATTGAGGTTGATCAATCCTGCCCTATTTTAGAGGGAATATCTCTGGCTCCGCACTTCACATAGAGCCTTTCAACCAAATATTATATAGACGACTAAACATGCATCAATTTGGATGACCGATCTTGTCCCATTTTGAAGGGAATATCTCCTGGCTCCAAACTCCACATAGGGCCTTTCAACCAAATCTGCTATATGGAATAAACATGCGTCATTTAGGGTGACCGAGCTTGCTCTATTTTGGAGGGAATATCTTCTGGCTCCACACTTTACATAGAGCCTTTCAACCAAATCAGATATAGAGGACCTAATATGCATCATTTAGGTTGACTGATATTGCCCTATTTTGGAGGGATTATCTCCGGACTCAACACTTTGCATAGAGGCCTTTCAACCAAATCTGCTACAGAGGACCTAGCATGTATCATTTAGGGTGACCGAGCCTGCTCTATTTTGTAGGAAATATCTCCTGGGTCCAAACTTAACATAGAGCCTTTCAATCAAATTTAATACAGAGGACTAAACGTGTATCATTTAGGGTGACCGATTATGCCTGCCATATTTTGGAGGGAATAGCTCCTGGATACACACTTCACATTTAGCCTTTCAACCAAATCTGATACAGAGGACCTAACATGTATCATTTAGGGTGATCGATTTTGCCCTATTTTGAAGGGAATATCTCCTGGCTCCACACTTCACATAGAGCCTTTCAATCAAATCTAATACAGAGGACTAAATATGTATCATTTAGGGTGATCGCTCTTGCCTGCCCTATTTTGTAGGGAATAGCTCCTGGCTCCACACTTCAAATAAAGCCTTTCAACCAAATCTGATACAGAGGACCTAACATGTATCTTTTAGGGTGACCGATCTCGCCTTATTTTGGAGGGAATAGCTCCTGGCTCCACACTTCACATAGAGCCTTTCAACCAAATCTGATATAGACGACCTTGCATGCATCATTTAGGGTGACCGATCTTGTCCCATTTTGAAGGGAATATCTCCACAGAGCCTTTCAACCAAATCTGCTATAATGGACTAAACATGCGTCATTTAGGGTGACCGAGCTTGCTCTATTTTGGAGGGAATATCTTCTGGCTCCACACTTTACATAGAGCCTTTCAACCAAATCAGATATAGAGGACCTAACCTGTATCATTTAGGGTGACCGATCTTGCCCTATTTTACTGGGTGATTATTGGCCATTTGTGCTTAAAGACAATCTTGAAAACTTTCTTCTAGATAACTTCGATTCTATGTTCTATTCCCTCATTAAAGGTGTAGGGGCCAAATAGGGGTCGAATGTTCTAATAGTATTACGCTTAGAATTATCACATATGGGGCAGCAACAGTTGATGTCCACACCGGACTACCCTGCGCCAAACAACATATGTCATTTCACATAGTGAGATCTACGGGATATCTAAAGATTAAAATGCTAAGGAGACAAAACAATACCCCCCTCCGGACCCATCTTAAGTCTGTTTGAGGCATTGAGGCAGAATTTCATCTTTGTCAAGTTTCCAGATTGGATAGTCAAAATAAATACACAAAACTAGTTTGTTAAATTGCCAACGCATTTTATCATTAAACATCCAAACATTAACCATCTGTCGCAACTGTCGCTTCCAAAAGACAAGTGTCTATGCCTTCAAGGGAAAACCAGATCTTCTTAAGCTATTTGGTGCCATTTGGTTTTAGCAAATTTTTTGCTGATTTTATATCCACATTTTTTTCCTCTTTTCTTTTTTTTAAATTTGGCGCCTGTTGCTAAAACAAACGTCATGCATAGGTTAATTCTCATCGAAATTACATTCTTGTTTTTTCGTAATTAAATTAAAGAAAAACAGGTTTTTAACTGCAAATAAGGAGCGGCACTAAAACTTAAAACGAACAGAAATTATTCCGTATATGAAAGGAATTGTCCCCTCCTCAACGTCCCGCTCTTTACGCTAAAGTTTGACTCTTTCTCACAATTAAATAACAAAACAAATTTTTTAAATGAAAGCAAGGAGGAACATTAAAACTTAAAACGAACAGAAATTACTCCGTATATGAAAGGGGCTTTTCCTCTTCAACGCCTCGCTCTTTACGCTAAAGTTTGACTCTTACTCTTAACTCTACATCTTAAAACAGTAAAAACTTTAGCGTAAAGAGCGGGGCGTTGAACACGAAAAGCCCCTTTCATATACGGAGTAATTTCTGTTCGTTTTAAGTTTTAATGTCGCTCCTTACTTTCATTTAAAGAAACTTGTTTTTTTTTTTGTTTAATTTCTGGACGTTTTTGAATTAATGCATGTTTTGATCTTGGCTCTCCGCACATAAATAATTAAAACGAAATTTGTATATTAATTTGTTTTGGGTAAATGGCTTTTTCATAGTTTTAATCGGAAGATTTCGAGAAAAAAGGAGCGAGGGAGGAGGCCTAGTTGCCCTCCAATTTTTTGATTACTTAAAAAGGCAACTAGAACTTTTAATTTTTTACGAACATTTTCATGAGTAAAAAATATACGGAATTTACGAATTAACTTACATAATGAACTTCTATATTTGTATGTTTTTATTGCGTGGTTCACCCCTCGTCGATACCTCGCTCTTTACATTAAAGCTTAAATTTTGTCCAAATTCCATAAGAATGACCCTTGAATCACAAAGGCCGTAGAATAAATAGTTAAATTACTAAAAATACTTTAGCGTAAAGAGCGAGGTATTACGAGGAGGGAAACCCCATATATGGGTAATAATTTCCGCTCGTTTTAAGTTTTAAGGCTGCTCCTCACTTTCAGTAGAAAAAACTTTTCATATTTACTTTTTAATTGTTTTTTTTTTAAATAATGCTAGAAAATCCTGCACCCCCTTCATTGAAAGTCTCTTCCCCCATGAGATGTTTTTCCATGGAAAGATCCTCCCACGTACCCCCCCCCCCCCCTCAACTCAACATCCCAAATCAACAACACACCCATGAAAACGTCCGTACACTTCCCAGTAACCATTATTATATGTTAACACAGGTCAAAGTTTGTAACTTGCAACCCCTCCCACGGGGACTGCGGGGGAGTAAGTCGTCCTCAAAGACATCGTTATTAAGTTTTTCGACTATGGTAAATAAAATGGGTATCTCAGAATTTTGATCCGGTGACTTTGGGGAAAAAATGAGCGTGGGAGGGGGCCTAGGTACCCTCCAATTTTTTTCATAACTTAAAAAGGGTACTAGAACTTTTAATTTCCATTAGAATGAGCCCTCTCGTGACATTCTAGGACCACTGGTTTGATACGATCATCCCTGGGGAAAAAAAGGCAAATAAAAAAAAACAAACAAATAAACAAATAAACACGCATCCGTGATTTGTCTTCAATAAGGTTCTCTGATACTCTGAATCTGACGATATGATTTTCATTAAGACCATATGACTTTCAGGAGGTGTTTTCCCCTATTTTCTAAAATGAGGCAAATTTTCTCAGGCTCGTAATTTTTGATAGGTATGACTAATCTTGATGAAAGTTACATATTTAAAATTAGCATTAAAATGTAATTTTTTTTATGTAGCTATTGGTATCAAAATTCCATTTTTTAGAGTTTCGTTTACTATTGACCCGGGTCTCTCCTTACTACAGTTCGTTACCACGAACTGTTTGACTATACTTTTAAAACAATAAAAAACTTTAGCGTAAAGAGCGAGGCTTTGAGGAGAGGACAACCACTTTCATATACGGAATAATTTCTGTTCGTTTCAATTTTTAATGTTGCTCCTTACTTGCAGTTAAAAAACTTGTTTTTTTTTATTTAGTTTCTGGACGTTTCATAATTAATGCTTGGTTTGATTTTGGTTCACCGCACATGAATAATTAAAACGAAATTTGCATATTAATTTTTTTGGCTAAATGGCTTTCTAATAGTTTTGATCGGACGTTTTTTTTGAAAAAAAGGGAGGGGCAGGACTCCAATCTTGCACTTAGGTGTAGTTGCACTCCAATTTTTGGTCACTTAGAAAGGCAACTAGAACTTTTTTTTACGAGATTTTCTATCAGCAATAAATATGCGTAGCTTATGAATTAACTTACGTAATAAAATTTTATATTTTTATATATTAATTACGTATATGAAGGGGTTCTCCTCCTCGTCAATACCTAGCTCTCTACATTAAAGCTTCAATTTGGTCCCAATTCTTTAAGAATGACCCCTAAATCACAAAGGCCGTAAAATAAATAGTTGAAATTACTACAAAATACCTTAGCCTAAAGAGTAAGGTATTTTGGAGGACACAAGCCCCCTTATATACATAATAATTTCTGTTTGTTTTAGGTTCTATTGCTGCTCCTTACTTCCACCTGAAAAAAACTTTTTTTAATTTATTTTCTCGTTTTTTTTAAATAATGCTAGAAATCTCGCGGCCCCTTCATGGAAATTATCCTCCCTCATTATAAATTCCTCCATGGAAATATCCTCCCGCGTAACTCCCTCCTTCCGACCCCTCTTTAACGTGAAAAAGTCCCCCTGAAAATGTCTGTACCCGTCCCAATAACCATTACTATATGTAAACAATGGATAAAGTTTGTAACTTGTAGCCCCTCCCTCGGGGACTGTGGGGGATTAAGTGGTCCTGAAAGACATAATTATTAGGTTTTTCAACTACGCTGAACAAAATGGCTATCTCATAATTTGGTCCAGTGACTTTGGGAAAAAAATGAGCCTGGGAGGGGGCCTAGGTACCCTCCAATTTCTTTGGGCACTTAAAACGGGCACTAGAACTTTTAATTTCCATTGTAATGAGCCCTGTTGTGACAATCTAAGAAAACTGGGTCCATACAATCACCCGTGGGAAAAAAATAACAAATAATCACGCATCCTTGATTTGTCTTCTGGGAAAAAAAAAATACAAAATTCTACTTTTTGTAGATAGGAGCTTGAAACTTCTACAGTAGGGTACTCTGAATCTGATGATGTCACTTTCGTTAAGACTCTTTAACTTTTAGAGGGTGTTTCCCCTATTTTCTAAAATCAGGTAAATTTTCTCAGGGTCGTAACTTTGATGAAACTTATATATTTAGAAATGAGCGTAAAAATGTGATTCTTTTGATGTAACTATAGGTATCAAAATTCTATTTTCTAGAGTTTCGCATAATATTAAGCCGGGTCACTACAATTCGTTAACGTGAACTATTTGATTTTTTAAGGTACATGTGGCTATGTAATTTTCCATTTAATAAATTGAAAGGATCAGATTTGATTTTCACCGTCCTTGGTGGTGTAACGAAAATAAGGTATAAGCTCGGCATATTTTTTGTATTCCGATGCGCGAAAGGAGATTTTTCTTATCAATAAATATTATTTCCATATACAGAATACTATTATCCTTATAATCACCAACATGATACTCGTTGAAGACAATCATCAGTAAAATACGGAAACCTTATACCTTTATATACCTTATATACCTTTATATATTTAACTGCAAAACAGTTCTGATGCTAAAACAGTCGGAAAAAAAAAGTGAAGTAAACACCATACTTTACAAAAAAGAAAACTAGGACATAGCGGTCACCCTGCTTTCTGTTTTGGTGCTTAAATTATCATGTTCACCTTGTGCAAAAGCTGCTTTTCAAATACAACTTCAGTTTATGAAATGTGAGCTTCTTTTATTTTTTTTTTATTTTTGTGTTAAGAGTCTGTGCTTTTTTGCCAGCTGAAAAGAAAATGGTTTTAACAACTAATGTATGCAGTAGTATAACAGTATTATATTGGTGAAGCTGTAATATGTTCTGTTGATTCCATTAGGGACCTTGGAATTGTTTTGATAATCAATCAAGTTCTGATAAACACCTATTAGCTGTACCACGTAAAGCTAATTACAGTTTTTTTGTGTCAAAAGAAGGTTTAACCTGACAATAGTTAAGTTTTTGTCTGTCTGTTTTAATGTCTGTTTTTCTTCGTAAATAATCGTACTTAACTTGTGGAAAAGCAACAACAACAGTTTACAAAATGTAAGTTTCTTTCAGTTTTCGTTTTATTTATTTTTTATTAAAGTTTATTCATTTTCTCCAATTTTCAAATTCATGATCATTGTTTAAGCTCGTTATAGTTTTTTTTATTCTTCTCCCTTCAATTAAAACTTATAATTAAATATTCATACCTCTTTCATTATTTGCAAAAATTAACTTTTCTTTGGAAATTTCACCATCTTACTAAAAAAATTTCAGTGTTTTCATGTCATCTTAATTATTTCGAAAGCGATTAACTGTAATATCTGTTTTAATCTATATTCACATATATATTCCTATGCATTATATTAATTTGTTTTTTTCTTAAAGCAGTTTTTTTATTTAGTTTTTTCTTAATGAAATTTTCATTAATTTTAAATTACGAATGGACCAGAAAGACCTTTACTTTGTTTCGCCACTCACATCAATGCATATTTTTCAAATATTCATCTATGCTTTCTATTACTAGGAAAGTTAACTGATTTTTACTTTTTGAACTTATCTAAAATATTATTTTTAAAGTTTCAAATACCTGTGTGACGAAGGAATTTAGATTAGATTATCATCCTTCCAAGAGCCCTTGCTTTCTTATATAACTTGCATAGTATAGTTGACAGGGTGAAACATCTTAAAAAAGAGTAAAATAAAAAAAATGCTGTTCAAAGCAGCTATTTTTTTATAAAAACAGCTGATTTCTGTTTTTCAAAAAAAAAAAACAGAACAGAAATTAGGAATTGCTAGTTATAGCACAGTGACTTTTCTTTTACGATCGTAATTTTGTCAAAATCATGGGGGGGGGGGAAGCAGGTGCCGATTTTCCTAAGTCAATTGAAAATGACCAAGTAAAAAATTACAAATACAAAGTAGAAACAATAGGGGAAAATCTTTTTAAGACAGTGGAAATCAGTTCCGTGAATATTTCGGCCCTATATCCAAGGGCCGTTTTCAGCACAATACGAAAAACGAGAGAGAAAATATGTGTATATAAACAAACTTACATTAAATTGTGAGAATTAGAACTAATGATGTTTTTAAAAAAAACTTTTTTTTAAAAACAGCCCTAGCATCCTTACTTCAATTAAGTTCAGCCAGGACTGGCGAAAAGCATGAAGTGAGAATATAAATCCATTCAAACTAAAGAGAACAAAGTGATTAAATGCAATTTCTCAGAGCCAACCTTGCATTCATAGCAGCCTGTCTCAAAGGCCTTTTCGTAGCTGGTCCAATATTATTATAAATCGGTTTAGTAAAATGTTTTGTTAGGTCATTTTTAATTAAATTTAGGCATAAAGAATTTAATAAGTATTCTCCGAAGTCCCCGTTCAAAGGAATATTATTATTTATTTTAAGACTAATTTCGATTGATTCTCGAACCAGCTGTTTTATCCCCAAATCATTACTGATGAGTGATGATTTTTCAAAAAGTATCGTGTGGGACGGATTATTAAATATATGCTAACCTAAAGCAGAATCAAAGGAGTTGTTGGAACTATTTGAAATTAATGCCTTGTCTACGTCTTTTTTATGCTGTTGTAACCGTTTTTCTAGATTCTGATGGGTCCTACCGACATAGTAATTTCCACAATCACAGGGTATTGGATAGACCCCTCTTTGGCGAGTAACTGGGGTCTTATCTTTACCGGAATTTAAGAAATTAATGATTTTAAAATTATTAGTAAAAACTACGTACAGATTATTTTTTGTGCAAATATTTTTTAATTTTGTTGTGATTTTTGGGATATACGGAAGAAAGACAATATTTGAGGGCTTATCAGTAGCCTCACATTGTGAAATATCATCTTCGATTTTACAGGAATGTCTTTTTATTCTACGGTTAATTATCTTATTGACAAAAGGAATGGGGTATCCATTACCAAAAAGAATATCTCTGATAAAGTTTATCTCTGCATTTATATACGAATCGGAGCAAATATTCAGGGCCCGATCAATGAGGGAAGTTAAAACTGCTGTTTTAACTTGTGGGGCGTGATTTGAATTAAACTTACAAAATAAATTAAACTTACAAATTACAATTAATTAATCAATTAAACTTACAAATAAACTTTGATTTGCAAATTTTGTTAGAGACAGCGGGAGGGGCTTAATCAAGATTGGCCCCGGGCCCAAGAGAGGCCTAAACTGGCTCTGCCCTGGCAACCCTTCTGTTTCACTTTATCTTAATCGATGAGCTGTAAAGTTTGCTGTGATGCAATTTTGGGTCTATAAACTTAAATGACTGATAAGGGCGTGGTCAAGAGTCATTGACACCATAAGTTGTGTAGAAAGATATTAAAGGGTTCATCGAAATGGCGTGATGTGCAGGAAGCTCCATGTGCAACAAAAATAATCACTGGTTAAAAAACTTTCTTAAATTGGAAAATTTACAGAAGACAATCAAATACCCATCAACGCCAAGGAAAAGAAATGTTATGTCATCAAACTACAATTGTTGTCAAGGTCGATTCAAGTTGCGGTAGCTATTTGGCTTTTGGAATTATTTGCTTAGTTGGTCTGACATACTTGGCTGAAAAACTTGTTATGAAATAAGAGCTCTTTCGTCACCTTTGTTCTTGCTTTAATTTTCGTGTTTTGAAAGTGCATTACAGAGATTAGTAAATTTTAAATGGTTGATCATTTCTAGAAAAAGCAGATACTATTTTAAGTGTTTTTTTTTCTCACTTAAAATAAGCAAATCAACCGATCCAGGAACTGAAACCGGTTTCTGTTAGATCTTTCACAGATTCGGCCGCACAAAACACATTGCATTAAATACCTAATATAACCTAGCCCAACCAAAATACCATCTTTATATTTAATAATACCTACAATACCTACAAATAAAAATATACCAACAATGTAGATTTTAACTGAGTCTAACTAATTTTCTTCAAATGCTGACAGGCATAAACCGGTTACTGTATGATCTGTAGATCCAAATTCTCAAGAGTGCACCATATAATACGCAAGAACTTAAAAAAACTATATATAAAGTATGTCTTGATATTAATTAAACCTACTGACTGTTTATCAAGAAACACTTGCTTGGTTTCAGGTACTTGATAGCATTACATCACGTGAATGTTTTCAAAGCTGAAGATTGGTGATCCAGTGACAATTACAAGCTCATCTCATTACATAGTCTGCTTAATAAATCACATAATATCATATGTTATCTCGGTAAAGGTCAAATAAACCTTTTACACAAATATCGTAGGCTGTGCAATATGGGTACCTTTGGTAAAGAGCGAAGTGGGCACAATGTATTTTTTTTTTATTATTATTATTTTTTTTTTTTAGATTAGGGTACTTTGTATTGAAGAAGTTGTCGCAGAAACTTCAAAAAGAGCTCACTCAATTGGAAATTGAAAGGGCTAGGGCACTTTTTAATAGTCAAAAGTGATTTCAGGGCAACCAGCTCCCCTTCCATGCCCACTATTACCCAAAAACAGAGTCACAACACACCGTCTGTATGTAGGTTGTCAAAAAGGTATAACAGCAATATCGTAGGGACAGTTTGGTGAGTCAAGGTAAAACTAACAGGGCTTGTTGTTAGGGATGGTGAAATAACCAAAAGAAAATGTTTTCATCCTAATGCTACTGCTTGTACCAGTACTACTGTAACTATTATTATTACTTCTGTTACTACTACTGCGACTAAAGCCTAGGCTACTAACATTAATTCTACTGCTACTACTACTACTGATTTTAAAACTAAGGGTATTAAGACGGAAATTTTTGGATATGTAAAAACTTTATAGAACTCAAAACCCACTATGCCCACATAGGTTGTCAAGCGGAAGCATCAGATATGCTCCAGGAACGGTTGATGGTGAGTATTTCAACTGAAATTTTCCGCGTGTGATGAAGGGGATGTTAAAGAAACCAAAAGTGCTATGCGCATACTGCTACTAATGCTGCTACAACTATTGCTATTGCGCAAGCTAAGGGTATTTAGGTGAAGCTTTTAAGGATTATTTAGGCGGACGTTGAACTAAATCAAAACAAACTATGAGTGTGTGGAATTTCAAAGGTCACAAAGCAATATCTGAAGAACAACTTGTATTATTAAGTTAGACAAACTCAAGTATGAGTTTTGGGTGATTTTGAACTAGCCAGAGGGCACTATGTGTATTCTTTTAATTTATCACTACAGTTACTGTAACTAATGACATTAAGCGTATTAAGATGGAACTTTTATGGAATGTTCAGGAGGAGTTTCAATCAAACGAAAAACCGTATGTATGCAGGTTTCCAAAAGGCAATATAACCAATATCATAGGCAGCAGCACTCAGTAATAGGTAAAAATATCATTGAAACTTTTAAAGGAGCCAATCCAATTTTAAATTAAAAGTTCTGGTGCGCTTTTTAAGAGTAAAAAGAGATTGGGGGGCGAGCAGCCATTTTCTCAAGCCCATTCGTTTTCCGAACGCATCCAGTCAAATTTTGTTCAGCATAGTAGTAGAACCGTCCAGCAAATATATGTTTAGGGATGTTGGACTTGTCAACCCCCCCCCCCCAATTATGCAATTGGCCCATTATACTTTTAAGCTAGATGTTGATTTAAACTAAATCAAAAGGCATTGTGTTTATGGTTGCCAGTAAGAAACATCAGCAGTATATCGAGAACAACTAGGAGTATTAAGTTGAAACTTTTGGGGCTACTACTATTACAGCTTCTGTCTCACAATTTAAATCGATACAAAATTGTAAGGGTATGCAGATTGTTAAAGAGCTTAGATGGAATCTTTTGGGAATGGAATTAAGTTTAATTTTACCGATCATCTTCAGGAGTTATAGAATTAGATTAAAAAATACTGTTCGTGTCAGGATTAAAAATTGTTGAAAAAGTTTCTCGAACCTACAAATAGCAATCCAAACTACGAATTCTTATAGAAAAAACCGAAAATATATGAGGTATTATTTTTTTTAAGAAAAGACAATGTCAATAAAAACAAACAGAAATTAATTTGAAAACTTTTTCCACAAAACAAGTTTTCCAAAGAAAAGTAAAGAGCTCCTTTGAGCCAAAAACTAATCAGAAATAAATCCAAATAATCGTCCATGCATGCAACTACCACAAATCACAATTAATAAATAAATGACACTCAAAACAAACAGAAATCAAACAGTTCGTGGTAACGAACTGTAAGGAGCGACCCGGCTCAATAGTAACCGAAACTTTAAAAAACAGAATTTTGATACCAATAGTTACATCAAAGAATCGCATTTTAATGCTGATTTGAAATATATAAGTTTCATCTTACTCATCAAAAGTTACGAGCCTGAGAAAATTTGCCATATTTTAGAAAATAGGGTGAAATACCCTTTAAAAATCTGTTTTTTTTTTGTTTTTTTTTTGTTTTTTTTGTTTTTTTCCCAGGGGTGATCGTATCGACCCAGCGGTCCTAGAATGTCACAAGAGGGCTCATTGTGACGGAAATTAAAATTTCTAGTGCCCTTTTTAAGTGACCAAAAAAATTGGAGAACACCTAGGCCCCCTCCCACACTCATTTTTTTTCCCAAAAGTTACCGGATCAAAACTTTGAGATAGCCATTTTATTCAACATAGTCAAAATACCTAATAACTATGTCTTTGGGGACGACTTACTCTCCCACAGTCCCCATGGGAGTGACTGTAAGTTACAAACTTTGACCAGTGTTTGCATACAGTAATGGTTATTGGGAAGTGTAGAGACGTTTTCAGGGGGACTTTTTTGGTTGGGGGAGCGGTTGAGGGGAGGAAGCTATGTGGGGGAAACTTTCCATGGAGGAATTTTATGGGGGAAGAGAATTTCCATGAAGGGGATTGCTTTTCTAGCATTTAAAAAAAAACGAAGAAATAAATATGAAAAAGCTTTTTTTTAACTGAAAGTAAGGAGAAGTATTAAAACTTAAAACAAACAGAAATTATTACGCATGTGAGGAATTCACTTCCTCCTAATACCTCGCTCTTTACGCTAAATTATTTTTAGTAATTTCAACTATTTATTCTACGGCCTTTGTGATTCAGGGGTTATTCTGAAGGGGTCAAGACAAAATTTAAGCTATAGTTTAAAGAGCTAGGTATTGACGAGGGGGCGAACCCCCTCATATACGTATTAAAAACATACGAATATAGAAGTTCATTACGTAAGTTAATTCGTAAGTTGCATATATTTTTACTAATAAAAACGTTCGTAAAAAATTAAAAGTTCTAGTTGCCTTTTTAAGTAATCAAAAAATTGGAGGGTAACTAGGCCTCTTTCCCCGCTTCTTTTTTTTCTCGAAATTGTCCGATCAAAATTATGAGAAAGCCATTTAGCCAAAAAAATAATATGCTAATTTCTAAATATGCAATAGTAAAATCAAAAGATGCATTGATTCAAAAACGTCCAGAATTTAAACTAAAAAAACAATTTTTTTTTACTGAAAGCAAGGAGCGACATTAAAACTTAAAACAAACAGAAATTACTCCATATATGAAAGGGTCTGTTCACTCCTCAACACCCCGCTCTTTACGCTAAAGTTTTTTACTGTTTTAAAAGTAGAGTTGAGAGAAAGAATCAGACTTTAGCGTAAAGAGCGGGGTGTTGAGGAGGGATCAGCCCCTTTCATATACGCAGTAATTTCTGTTGTTTTAATGTCGCTCCTTACTTTCAGTTAAAAATATTTTTTTTTTTTTTTGTTTAATTACAATATAGAGCCGAGCCAAACTTAAAACAAGCAAAAATTAACATGGGTAGGGCTTATAACTGCCTTGTCAAGACCAGACCTTTATTGAAAACGAAATATGTTTTAAATGTTTTTACCTTTTTTCCTTTCATAAGTAAAATGCGGTAAAAACTTTAAGGAAAAAATATCAGTATATGTCGATTAAACTGATAATCGACGATAATGACACTATAATAACTCTTACTACGTCCATTGTCACTAGTCTTTTCTTCCTTAATGGTTAAAGATCACGGAGAAGTTTGACGGCGAATACCTCAAGACGCAAGTGTTATTAATTTTCGTTTTTGTTATATAATAAGTATTGCGTGAATTGTTAATTTATTGAAGGTGATGTCATCTTGCGCGACTTGTTGGATCTTAAGATTTGCTTCATTATTATTTTTGCATTGGAAGAAGAAACATGAAAAGAATGGATTCATCGTGCTAAAAAACTTTAAATTATTACCGCTAATAGATAAGCTTTTCTAGAAATATCTCTGAGTGTCAAAGAACTTCCACTTACGCTAAGGTTGACAGCGCCATCTTGCAGACTGGGATCAGCTCTTCAAGTTCTAAATCAAACCTTCGTAGGGTTCAAATTGCCATATTCTCACTGCTTTGCTGGGGAGCCGATGAAAAGCCTATATCATCACTTTGTAAGGCAGGATGTTTTGAATCACCATCACACGACTTTACCATTTTTAGGGGACGGGCGCAATACTCAGGATTTTTCTTAAATAGAAATACAATTTTATTATCTAATGAAAAAAAAGGCTAAGAATCCGTTTTATTCTGATCATCTAAGAAAGATTGAATTTTCTTAAATTGTTCAGCTTTATATACAATATTTAAGCTTAAAAGTAGTCTTCGAATAGATTAACAAACGAATTATAAGAAAACTTTGTTTCAAAGAAAATTAAATAAAAAGGTTGTAATTGTTGTTTAACAAATTTTCCAACATTCCACTGCCAGAAAATTTTAGTGAGACCCAAAGTGCCTCGATTTCAGGTCAAGAATTCTAAAATCCAGGCCATAATGGAGCAATTGAATGAGAATATAGTTTCGTCTGGACCCAAATAAATTGAATCACACTTATTTCTTTAAAGGGTGATAAAATAGGCCTGCTATGTGCCTCATAACACCTTTCTAGGACACACTTTAGTCTCTAGACCCGTCTCTGAAAGTTTACTTTCCCCAACCTACCACCTTTTCGAGACAGAGAAAAGTAGCTAAACTAGAATTTAAGAAAATTTTGCTGATATTTTTAGGGGGGGGGGGGTTAGGGTATATTGTTTATAAGAACTAGTTTTCGCATTATTTATGTTTCAAAATGTCCTTGCTCTTATTATAATAATGATACACTTAAAAGTCTTCAAAATCGGAAATTCCTGCTTTAAGATTCCATAGTCTTCTATCTGCGACCGACAGATTAAAAATCCAACAGATATACTAAAAATGCCGTTTCTACAACCTTTACTGAGGTTAGAAGCATTTTATTTACTGCGTGCGCTTAAAACGGAATTTATGCGAAAAATAATTTTGTTCGGTTCTTGGAATGCGCTAATCAGCAGAAAAACGCTCAAGTTACGTGAAACTAAAGAAGCAAAACAAATATCATACAAACTGTTTCATTGGTTGTCAGAGAGGGATGAAAAATAGGAAAATTACGGAACTGGTCAAGGAAACGAAATTTTGGCCATCTTACATCGCTGAACTTACGGACGCACTTATTCTGAATTAATAATTTACAGTTTACATTTAAATAATTTACTGTAGCAGTCTAGCTGTCCCAATCTTGAGACCATTTGTGCATGCGTTAAATCCATTAAACAGTAAAGATATCCCGTTCCTTCCTTAAGTCTAATTATATATAATAGTATAATTGGGATAATTAAGCATAATTAATAATTAGTATAATTAATATATTTTAATATACAATTAATATATTTTAATGTTTATTAAATATATTTTAATTAATTTTTGGATAAGTTGTCAAGCAAAAGATACTTTTGCTTGAGTATATTTCGTGCATTGAATTCCGCCTGATCTAAGTTGTTAGGGAAAAAAAACTTAATTATACTGATTATGGTATACTAAATACCATAATCAGTATAATTAAGTATATTAGTATAATAGTATAGTTAGTATAATAATATATAATAGTATAATAGCATATAGTATATATAATAGTAACAATTATATAGAGTAAAAATAATTTACAGAATATGTAGCTGTCGCAATGCTGAGACCACATGTGCATGCATTAAAATCGGTTAAAAAGTAAAGATAGCCCGTTCCTTCCTTAAGTCTTCAATAGGACATGTTTCTCTAAGCAATAACGAAGAAAAGCTACTGGTTAGCAATGACGTTGCTCTGTTAAATAAAAAAAAATTACAGAATTACTAAATAAACAATACACATGTATTCAACAAACATAAATTAAGTAGTGGAATCAGCTTTTACTAAGGCCGTCAGCAATTAATTGCTGCAGACAACCGTAGTGTATTATAAACTAACTTTTGGGTGGGCGATTTAATGAGTTAAATTTTAAATATGGTTTACAGTGATCTGATTTAAAGCAATAATTATGATCTGGTTCAATTTACTGAAGTAAAGCATACCCCAGGAGAAGATTAAAACAAAGCATACCCCACGAAAAGATTAAAACTGTTTGAAAAAATAATATAATTGATTTTTACTAAAGAATAAGAGGTTGCAGACACACAATTTTGATAATCTGGTGCCACGTCGTGTCTTGAATTACTTAAATACGTTTATGCAGAAGAGGTTATGGGACAACATTTTTAGCTCCCTCTTCCAACACAAAACTCGTTCCTCTGGCTTCCTCGTTTCTTCCACTACATTGTCTGAAAGTTTCAATTTCAATCCTGGAGTAGTTCCCCCCACATTAGCAGTAGCATATTTGGATAGACTGGACAAATATATAGTCTTTTAATTTAGTTCGACCCTCTTCCTAAAGTCACAGGTCAGCGTTCACTTATATATTAAAGTACACTAAGTTTGGATTTTTCTTCACATATGGAATAATTTCTGTTCGCTTTGAGTTTTAATGTTAATCCTTATTTTCAGTTTATTTTTTTAATTCAGTTTCTTAGAACGAGTTTTGATTCTTAGTAGGAGTAGCGATGACACTAGATCTTACCTCCCGTTCAATAATCAATTGCCTTACCTTCTATATTAAAGGTCAAATTGTGTTCAGCCGGTTTATACCTGTCAGTATTTGAACAATACTGATTTGAAGAATAATGAATGTTATCACTTAGTCGCATTTCATGTAACACCAGCGCTACTTGTGTCACATTTATCAGCATGCTGTACGACATGTTTGCTGCCAGTGGGGGGATAAAGTGGATCCAAACAGTATACATATATTTTTCACACAATTTAGACTTTTATGATCACATCTAAGTGGTACCAACTCATACTCTTTATAAAAAAAAAAAATCAGAATTTGTGCTTCCTGGCAAATGTGAATTTCTGATTCTAGTTATTTGTCTTCAACGCTTTAGTAGTCAAAGTTAAAGGTTGGAAAGGGGCCACATTTTGTGATGAGGAAAGAGTTAGAGAGATGGACTAAACACTCTCTACGTTTTTTACATTGTTGTACACTTAGCGTAGGAACTCACAAACGTAAGTTTCAAACCGATAATAGACAAAAATGACCTATTTGTGAACTCCCTAGTGCCTTCCCCTTCCTTCAAAAGAATTTAAGGTTCTCTTGGGCCAGGTAACGATTCTTGAACGTTTTGAGGCAACCTGACCAAAAAAAAGCTTATGGGATAAGTGATACTTTTGCTTGAGTATATTTCGTGCATTGAAATCCGCCTGATCTAAGTTGTTAGGGGAAAAAATATATTCGGCTCTGTTTGAACAATAATTTTTGGTGAACACATCTTTTCGTTTTTGTTTTTGGGCACTGGGACCCCATGACCCATATAATTACGGATCTAAGTTTCAACCGAAAATTAACTTATTGGCACATTCTTATTTCAAACAGCCCGTTCCTTTAACCTAAAATTTGTTTTGCGTCTAAAGGTGGAGAAAGGTTGTAAAAAAAAAAACACATCGAAAATTTGTTTATATTCATCCTTGTTACGTTTTTACGAGCCGGACAAACATTTGGGGGGAGGGGTCAGAGACCCTCTAATACCTGAAGCCTTGATTCTCAGTAAATCATAAGTGGTACTTCAGCGTAAAGAGTGGAGGACTAGAGAGGTTGTAACCCCTCTCACATATACAGTAATTTCTCTTCGTTTTAATTTTGACGGTGCTTTAAATTTCTTCTAAAAAAATGTTTTTGTTTCTGTCTAATTTATATACCACTTTGACCTTTCCCATCGATGAGATGAGTAGCCTCCCCCCCCCCAAAAAAAAACCAGGTCTTTGCACTAAAGTTAAACTTTTGTATAGCAATGCTTAGAAGAATAAAATCTCCCTTGTAAGTTTCTAATAGTGTAATAATTTTTTTGGCGGGGGGGGGGGACACGAAAGTTATTTTCCTGTTTCCGCAAGCAGAATTTTTAAAGTAATATCAATTGGAAAACATATTAGTCATGGAAAACTTACTTAAGTCCTTCGGCCTTTTTGCAACTTAACATTTGAATCCGATCTTTTTTTCTACATTAAAAATATTCCCCTAATAACAGGGGAGCTATTAGTTTCTCAGCGTTCATATTATTTCCCTCTATCAAAACAAATTAACTGGAAAATGGAACAAAACAAAAAAATACCGGAAAAAAAAAACCAGAAATCCGCGAAATATATTTCTGAAAACATGATTTTTTTCATATTGAAACTTGAAGAGCCTCTGTTCGAGGATTCAGGCACATGCTGAGTTTGCAGGTATAATTTCCAAAAAGATCTTCCTCTAGAATCAAAAAAGAATACTCACCACGGTTTCTTTCCTTTTCTGCTTGTCACCCTGAAGGCTCTACTCAATTCATAATATTTAGAATAAAATTCATACCTTACGGTAAATAATAAAATGGGAAACTTATTTTTCTTGAAAAAGATAACTGTGTTTTAGTTTTGTGTTTCTTTAATTTGACAAATCAACAAAGAAAGTTGTATGAATGAGCTTTCTAAACAAAAAAAACTAACTTACTATGAAGATATTAGCTATTATTTTTATTTTAGTTCTCAATATATGCGAAATATCACGGCTGCAGTGATCCCTAGAACCAAATAAAGAACCCAATTTTCGTGCGTTGCGTTGTGTTCAGAAGAGGACAATCCCTTTCATATATGGAATAATTTCTGTTCGTTTTAAGTTTTGATGTAGCTCCTAACTTGCAGTTAAAAAAACTTGCTTTTTTTATTTAATTTCAGAACGTTTTTAAATTAAGGCATGTTTTGATTTGACTCACCGGCCATGAATAATTAAAACGAAATTTGCATATTTTTATTTTATTTTTGCCTAAATGACTTTCTCATAGTTTTGATAGGATAATTTTGATAAAAAAGAGGTGGGGGAGGAGGCCTAGTTGCCCTCCCATTTCTGGTTACTTATAAATGCGACTAGAACCTTTTTTTACGAACGTTTTTATTAGTAATAAATATACCTAACTTACGAATTAACTTACGTAAAGAAATTCTATATTTATGTATTTTTATTACGTAAGTAGGCCTCCCCCCCGTCAATACCTCGGTCTTTAAACAAAAGCTTGAATTTTACCCCAATTCTTTAAGAATGAGCCCTGAATAACAAAGGTCATAGAATAAATAGTTGAAATTAACTAAAAACACTTTAACGTAAAGAGCAAGGTATTGTGGAGGAGACGAACCCCCTTATATACGCAATAATTTCCGTTCGTTGTAAGTTTTAATGCTCCTCCTTACATCCAGTTGAAAAAATTCTTTTTTATTTATTTTCTAATTTTTTACAAATAATGCTAGAAAATCCTGCACCCCCTTCAGGGAATTCTCTTCCCTCACGATACATTCCTCCATGGAAAGATCCTCCCACGAAACCCCCTCCCCCCGACCTACCCCCAACCCAACAAGAAAAAATTCCCCTGAAAACGTCTGTACACTTCCCAATAACCATTACTATATGTAAACATTGGTCAAAGTTTGTAACTTGCAGCCCTTCCCCCGGGACTGTGGGGGATTAAGTCGTCCCCAAAAACGTAGTCATTAGGATTTTCGACTATGCTGAACAAAATGTCTATTTCAAAATTTTGATAGGGTGACTTTGGTTAAAACAAATGAGCGTGGGAGGGGGCCTAGATGCTCCCCAATTTTTTGGTCACTTAAAAAGGGCACTAGAACTTTTAATTTCCGTTATAGTGAGTCCTCTCACGACATTATAGGACCACTGGGTCGATACAATCACCCCTGGAAAACAAAAAAACAAACAAACAAATAAACACGCATCCGTGATCTATCTTCTGGCAAAAAGTACAAAATTCCAAAATTCTTTTTTGTAGACACGAGCTTGAAACTTCTGCGGTAGAGTTCTCTGATACGCTGAATATGATGGTGTGATTTATGTTAAGATTCTATGACTTTTAGGGGATGTTTCCTCCTATTTTTAAAATAAGGCAAATTTCCTCAGGCTCGTAGCCTTTGATGAGTGAGACTAAACTTGATGAAACATATATTTAAAATCAGCATTAAAAAGCGATTCTTTTGATGTAAATATTGGTATCAAAATTCCGTTTTTCAGAGTTTTGGTTACTATTGAGCCGGGTTCGTTGTTACGAACTGTTTGAAATAGCTCTTTGAAAGTATTAAAAAAAAACTTTAGCGTAAAAAGTGAGGTACTGACGAGAAGGCGAAGCCCCTCATATACATGACAATTTCTGTTGGTTTTAAGTTTTAATGTTACTCCTTACTTTCATTTAAGAAAACTAACTTTTTTTTTACTTAGTTTCTGATTGTTTTTTTTTACATTAAGCTGGGAAATATGGCGCCGCCTTGACGGAGTCTCAAAATAACAATACTGAGATGGAGCCAATAGACTTAGGTATTAGTGCTATATTTTGATATTATTTTAGGGGTGTGGAGGCAGTTGGTCTTTAGCCTAAGCGTCTATTCTGTGAATCTGCTCAAGTTGTATATCAGGTTGATGGTACTAATGCTGCATATTATTCAATATTTTCTGAAAACAAAAAACGAACCACAAACACGAAAACAGAAACATAAACTGTAGTTTGTGGCTACTTAATGTGCGCCAGGAATAGGCCCATTCAACCAGTCGACAATTTGGCAATCATGCCATACGTAGTCTCCTTTGGGTTTTTCCACATTCTCAGGCAGTAATGCGAGCCAGCTAGGTGCTTGAGCGCCTAAAAAATGCACAAATAAACAAAATAGAATATAAAATAAAATGGATAATTGCATAGATTAAGAAATAAGCAATGCCCAAAACTATTGAACAGGCCATACAAATAAAAACTAAATATATTAGATAGAAAGTAATATGAGCCAGAAAATTCATCCAAAACATCCAACAGCTATGAACATAAGCAATAATTACGCAATAATTTTTGAAAGCCATAAATATTACATCAGTAGCAAGAGTAGTAGAATAAAGAAAAACACACGAATAGATCTAGTATTTTAACCTTGGAATCTCGGGCCTTCTCAACCTGCACTCTCTGGTTAAGGTCAGGTCACCCAAGAGCATACAAAATTTTAAAAGAGAAACCACCGATACTGTCAAAACGAAAACATCAACACTTGCTAAATTTTTTTTAAGGCTATCCTAAAACATAGCAACTAACAGCTCCCTCTAGAACCGAGCCATCTGAGGCCAACACAGCTACACACCCTCCTCTTCCATCCCAATCCGTTCAAAGCCTCCCTCTTTACACCCTCCCAAGAAGTTCCCATTGGGGGACGACCTGCTTTGGTCAACAAGGACTAACTTTAGCCATCTGTCATCCCTCATCTGCAGAATATGTCCTATAACAATGTGAAAAATCATCTAATTTTTTACTTTTTAATATAGTTGCCAAATGTGGCACCCTCCATGGCACGAGTTGGAGGGTTTAAGAGTTGAGGCGTTTGAATCCTTTAAGAGTTGTGGCATCTTTCCCACACGAAATTTCGTCATTTTAAGCGGGAAGCTATAACTAGCACAAAAAACTCATAAAACGCCTATCAATTCCAAAAAATACCGCTAAAGTCACCCAAGAAAAATGGTAATATCCTTACATTTATTAATTTCGTTTCTTTCGATTTATTAAACCAGAATTATTATATTACTGAGATTAATTCTTAGGGAAGGGAATCAAAATGCTTTCAAAACAGAAAATTGATATTTTTCAGCAATTTTCAAAATGTTTTTATCTAAGAAACCCTGTAAACCCAACTTCTAAAGACTTAATTCAATATTTGGGTAAATATCTCAGTCAGAAGATAAATAACGTGCCGAAGATAGCACTGGCAACATATACCTTAAGCTAGGACAACTAATAAATCGGAGATTTTCAAGGTTTGACATTTGAGCTGATTTCTAAAGGTTTTTCCTACTGGGTTCAATTACTTTCTATCAATATTAATAATAATTTATTTTTGACCTACTAACATAAAGTAGAGTAACATACCAAAAGAGAATACATAATCTTTTCAGTGTCCACAGTATTGTAAACGGCATTGTAAATTTGGATTCAGAAATTTTCTTTCAAAGAAGCCATTATACATCAACCAGGCAAAATGCATTGAATTCCCCCCCCCCCGCACCAAAATTGCAAATAGGGAATATATCTTTTGTAAATAGATCAATAAAACTTTGGAACTCATTACCTGATAGCTGTGTTACTGCTTGTACCGTTCCTAGTTTCAAGACTGAGTTAGCAAACATCTCTTTCTACAGTGATGTATATTGTCAACCATAAGTCTACCACTGATTTTTGTTAAATATTCCAGCAGTGGCTACTTTTTGATTTTCGTTTTGTGTTATTTGAGTATGTTGTTTGTATTTTGTATGTTATGCTTACAAGCCATTGGATGAATAAATAAAATAGATAAATAAATAGTAAAGAAATACATACAAAACAACATTAAATAGAAAAAAACAAAACAACGATTATTATAAAATATCAGTGCCGCTCAGTGTCAGTATTCTATATACATTATTCCCACTAAACAAACAAATAGCCTTTCGGTTCCTGTACCAAAGAGGCAGATATAAGAGGAATTTATAGTAGCGGAAATTGAATACCCTGATGTACTGCACATCACTGGTAAAAAAAAAAAAACCCACATCAAAACCATGGAATAGTCCCAATAAGTTGAATAAAGCCCAGCCAAGGCCTTATGAGAAAGTCGGCTACAGTTTGGATTTGGGATTCCTCAAGAGAGGGATTCCATTCTATAAATTTTCTGATAATGTTTTATATGAGCACTGTACTTATTTTTGTATTATCAATTTAATAAAAACAAAATGTAAATATGACAAATCAGAGTTAGGACGGAGCTGCGCATGACAAAAATGTTTCCATAACGAATAAATTTGAGTTTCATTATTAACTCTGAATTTCTCTTTGTCAAAGAGAATAGCCAACTTATAAGAGTGGAAACTGGCAATAGCATGATAAAAATAAATCACCAATGCCATCTAGCTTTTGGCCTCCCTTGGCATTTGCAGCGTAAAAATAAAGCAAAATTAACGTAATTCGCGACATTTGTGTTGCATTAAGTGTTTAATGTCAGAATATGAAGAAAAACAACTACGAAGCTTGAAAAGATGCCAAGAAATACCGAACGCTAGATGGTGCTGTCAATTTTTGTCGACGCTAGTGCCAGTTTACACTTTTGTACCTTATCCACACTCTTGTCATTTGCCTTAAATAAAAGAGAGAGAGAGAGAAAAAAAAAACAACAAAAAACGAGACTAACTTAAATTGGGTCACAAAAGAGGTTTGGGACAATTTTAGCATAATCTGCTAAGATTTTATTCTTAATAATTTGTCTGAAAACCAATCGCTAAAAAAAGCCTTTGAATCGTTCTCTTTTGGGTTGATTGAAGAACTGTATAATGTTATCAAGTCTTTGACAGTGATATTCCCCTGCTGATATTCTTCTTTAACGAAACTTTGGATATCTCTTTGATAATGCCTCTTTCCTTTATCTTTCACTTCATTTTTTTGTGCTTTTTATTAAGAAGTCATTGTATATCTTTTCCAAGTGAGTTGAAAGACTTTGTATTAACATTTGACATAATCTTTTTGTCCAAGTCTTGGATAGTGAAACTACAAAACACTTTTTTGACACATATGCACATTTCTCTTTTGAAATTGCCTCTTTTTCAATCTGTCTCTTCATTTTTGATTGTATGTATTTCTGTCTTAAACTTGATTCTTTTCTTCTTAAAAAAGTATCATATTTCCTGCAATATCGCATTAACGTTTGGATAACATACAAGCAATTGGATAGCATTGTTTGATACAATTCAGTCTATTAACACAAGCATAAAACTTCTAATGTGATATCACGTTTAATTACTTCAAATACTATTGCCAGAAATTAAGTTATCTTCTGATTATTAAAGATCACTTCACTGAATTATAGTTGCCCCTTTATCGGTCTCCTAAATTAAACAAGAGATAAGATAAGCTCAAATGGCACTTTGTGACGAGGTCGGACGAGCCAAGAGCCAAGAGCTCATATGGTATGAGCTCTAGTAAAATTCTAAGAATCAATAGGTTGATTTAAAAGGAAAGTCAGAGGCTTAATACCGGTTGGAATTTAAAATAAAAGCTCTGAGTCACGAAGTCCTTCTAAATATCAAAATTCATTAAGATCCGATCACCCACTCGTAAGTTAAAAATACCCGAATTTTCTAATTTTTCCTCTCCATTCAGCCCCTCAGATGGTCAAATTGGGGAACACGACATTATCAGGTCAATTTGTGCAGGTGCCTGACACGCCTACCAATTTTCATCGTCCTAGCACGTCCGGAAGCACCAAACTTGCCAAAGCACTGAGCCCCACCCCCTAACACACCCCCCCAAAAAACAAAGAGCGGATCCAGTCCGGTTACGTCAGTCACGTATCTACGACATTTGGTTATTCTACCCACCAGGTGTCATCCCGATCTCTCCACTCTAAGCAATTTCCAAGATTTCCAGTTTCCCCCTCCAAATCCCCCCAACATTAACAGATCTGGTCAGGATTTAAAATAAGAGCTCTGAGACATAGGTTCCTTCTAAATATCTAATTTCATTAAGATCTGATCACCCATTCGTAAGTTAAAAGTATCAAAATGTTTCTAATTTTTCCAGATTAACAACCTACAGCTCCCCCAGAGAGAGCGGATCCGATCCGGTCATGTCAGTCACGTATCTTGGACTTGTGCTTATTCTTATTACAAAGTTTCACCCTGATCTCTCCACTCTAAGCGTTTCCCAAGATTTCCGGTTTCCAAGATTTCTGTCTCTCCCTCCAGCCCTCTATGTCCCCGGATCCAATTCGAATTAATAATGGAGCATCTGAGACATTAAATTCTTCAATATATCAAGTTTCATTAAGATCTGATCACCCATTCGTTAGATACCTCGATTTTCACGTTTTCTAGGAATTCCGGTTTCCGCCTCAAACTCCCCCAATGTCACCGGATCTGGTCGGGATTTAAAACGAGAGTTCTAAAGCCCAAGACCCTTTTAAATATCACATTAAGATCTGATCACTCGTTCGTAAGTTAGAAATGCCTCATTTTTCTAATTTTTTCCAAATTTTTTCGCTTATGTCAATCACATATCTAGCACTTGTACTTATTTTTCCCACTAAGTTTTATCCCTATCCCTCCACTCTAACCGTTTTCCAAGATTTTAGGCCCCCACCAACTCCTCGGATCTGGTCAGGATTTAAAATAAGAGCTCTGAGACACGATATCCTTCCAAACATCAAATTTCATTAAAACCCGATCACCAGCTCTTAAGCTAAAAATACCTCATTTTTCTAATTTTTCTGATTTACCGTCCCCCCATTCCCCCCCCAGGTGATCGAATCGGGGAAACGACAATTTCTAATTTAATCTGGTCTGGTTCCTGATACATCTGCCAAATTTCAGCGTCCTAGCTTACCTGGAGGTGCCTAAACTAGCAAAACCAGGACGGACAGACCGACCGACCGACTATATGTCACTTGATAGATACCAAGTGCCATAAAAAAAGAAAATATTACTAAGATTTGATGCTAAATAAAGTTTAAAGAAGCATTTTCCAAGAAAATAAGAAGCAATGAATCATAAAAAATGCTATTCAAGAGTCCGAAAGTATTCGAAATGCAACTTTTAAGGCTCATATGTAAAAAAAGAGGAAATTTAAGATAATACAAAAGGATAGTTAGACTACAAGGAAACTCCAAAGCAAACAGCACGTGTTGGGGAAAGAAGAACCTGAATATATATATATATATATATATATATATATATATATATATATATATATATATATATATATATATATATATATATATACATATATATATATACATATATATATATATATACATATATATATATATATATATATATATATATATATATATATATATATATATATATATATATATATATATATATATATACATATATATATATATATATATATATATATATATATACATATATATATATATATATATATATATATATATATATATATATATATATATATATATATATATATATATATATATATATATATATATATATATATATATATCTATATATATAAAAATAAGTTGTCTGTGTGTGGATCTGTGGATGGATCAGGTGACGTCATGTTTCGGCTGACGTCATGAAATTAGTTGCCATCATTTTTGCTTTGAAGGTGACGTCATTCAAGTTATATAAGACATATGTTCGCCGTCATGTTTCGGCTGACGTCATGAAATTAGTTGGCATCATTTTTGCTTTGAAGGCGTGACGTCATTCAAGTTATATAAGACGTATGTTCGCGTAGAATTCTATTAATGCTTAAGTTTATAATGACTGATGAAGATGCTCAAAGAGTCTATGCCAAAAAACTTGCTGCTGATAGAGAAAGTCAGAAAAGAAAACGTGCCGAGGAACTACCAGAGCAACGCGAAAGCAGACTTGCTGCTAAAAGAGAAAGTGAAAAAAGAAGGCGTGCCGAGGAACTACTAGAGCAACGCAGAAGCAGACTTGCTGCTAAAAGAGAAAGTGAAAAAAGAAGGCGTGCCGAGGAATCAAAAGACCAGCAGGGAAACAGGCTTGAGGCTGATAGAGAAAGAAAGAACAGAAAGCATGCCGAGGAACTACCAGAGCAACGCAGAAGCAGACTTGCTGCTAAAAGAGAAAGTGAAAAAAGAAGGCGTGCCGAGGAACTACTAGAGCAACGCAGAAGCAGACTTGCTACTAAAAGAGAAAGTGAAAAAAGAAGGCGTGCCGAGGAATCAAAAGACCAGCAGGGAAACAGGCTTGCTGCTGATAGAGAAAGTAAGAAAAGAAAGCGTGCCGAGGAATCAGAGCAATCTGAAAGTTATCGCCTGGCATTCAGGTACAACCCAGTCGATGATTATAGCTTGAGTAGATGTGTTCAAATCGGGACAATGTCTAAAATTTGTCCCTATTGCAAGGCCTTGAAATTCAATGGTGAAACACTGGGAATGTGTTGCGCCTCAGGAAAAGTTAAACTTCCTCTATTGGCTGCACCACCAGAGCCATTGAAGACTTTCCTTACTGGAACTACGTCAGAATCTAAGCGTTTTTTGTCAAAAATCAGACAATACAACTCATGTTTCCAAATGACGTCGTTTGGAGCCCAAATCGAAAATCCAGATCAATTTATGTCTACTTTCAAAGTAAAAGGGCAAATTTACCATAAAGCAGGGTCCCTTCTACCATTCTCAGGCGAGAATCATAAATTTTTACAATTGTACTTCATCAGTGATAGAAATTCTGAATTGAATGCACGTTGCGAAATTTCTCCCAACGTTGAAAGGACAATCGTTTCCCAATTGCAACATCTTTTCCACGAAAATAATAAGTTAGTGCGTCTGTTCAAAACAGCCATCGATTTGATGCCTACTGATACTCATAAAATTGTTATTTCCGCTGACAAAACGCCTCCTGGCCAACATGTGCGTAGATACAATGCTCCGACTATCGACGAAGTGGCAATCGTTATGGTCGGTGATCAGTTTTTACCACGAGATATTATTCTACATAAGCGAAACGCTCAATTGTTAAGAATTGCTGAAACTCATCGATGCTACGATGCCCTACAATATCCTATCATTTTTTGGGATGGAGCCGACGGCTATCACTTTAATATTAAATTGATGAATCCAACCACTAACAAAGAAATGAATAAGAAATGCAGTGCAATGCATTATTATTCCTATAGACTAATGATTCGGCAGGATGAAGAAAATTATATTTTAAAATGCCGTGAATTGTTTCACCGATTTATGGTTGATATGTATGCTAAAATTGAATCAGAACGTTTGCTATATATCCGCCTGAATCAGACCAAGCTCCGCTCTGAACAATACATTCATTTGCGAGATGCAGTTATAAATGACGGTAATACCACAAACGTTGGAAGATTAACAATTTTACCTTCGTCATATGTTGGCAGTCCCCGTCATATGCATGAATATGCTCAAGATGCTATTGCGTATGTTCGTCTCTATGGTCGTCCAGATTTATTTATTACATTTACATGTAATCAATCTTGGGACGAGATACTGCAGCTTTTACTTCAAGGACAATCGGCGGTTCATAGGCATGACATTACGGCACGTGTCTTCCGGCAAAAGTTGAAATCACTGATAAACTACCTTGTAAAACATGAAGTGTTTGGGTCAGTGCGATGCTGGATGTACTCAGTGGAATGGCAAAAACGAGGTTTGCCACACGCACATATACTAATCTGGCTACATAAAAAAATTACTTCAAACGAAATTGATGATGTGATTTCCGCTGAAATACCTGATAAAAATGTCGATAAGGGGTTACATGATATTATTGTAAAAAATATGATACATGGACCTTGCGGTGCACTGAACGAAAATTCACCATGCATGGCCAAAGGAAGGTGCACAAAGCAATATCCTCGACTTTTAGTACCCAAAACAATTACTGGCAATGATGGTTACCCACAATATAGAAGAAGATCTACTGAAGATGGCGGTAAAACAGCAATAATAAAGAAGCGTAACGGTACCACCATCGAAGTAGATAACCAGTGGGTTGTTCCATATTCCCCTTTATTATCAAAAACATTTAATGCACACATAAACGTTGAATACTGTAACTCCGTAAAGGCAATCAAATACACATGTAAATACGTCAACCAAGGCAGTGACATGGCAGTTTTTGGCTTGCAGTCCGAAATCAAAGATTTCGATGAAATCGTAGAATATCAGGCTGGAAGATACATAAGCAGTAATGAAGCTGTTTGGCGAATTCTTTCATTTCCGATACATGAACGTAGTCCAGCTGTTGTTCACTTAGCGGTACATTTACAGAATGGTCAACGTGTTTATTTCACGGAAACCAACGTGCAACAAAGAGTCCTGAATCCACCGGATACAACATTAACAGCTTTTATTTCGCTTTGCAAAAATGATTCTTTTGCGAAAAAACTGCTGTATACTGAAGTGCCTTCGTATTACACGTAGAACGTCGAAAACAGGGTAAGTCAGTCGACGGCCAACCTACCATCTTCAAAGATACCACGATAGGAAGACTCTACACCGTTCACCCCAATCAACATGAATGCTTCTTTCTACGCCTGCTTTTGGTGAATGTACCCGGTCCGACATCCTTTGAGTATTTGAGGACTGTAAATGGTACTATACATGACACTTACCGTAGTGCATGCCAAGCTCTGAATTTATTGGAGAATGACCAACACTGGGATAACTGCATCAATGAAGCGTGCGAAACGTCAACCCCAAGTCAAATTCGTGCATTGTTTGGCATCATTTTAACAACTTGTTCTCCATCAGCTCCTACAGATTTATGGGAAAAATATAAGTCAAAAATGTCCGAAGATATACTTCATCGAAAACAGTTAGAGACGTCAGACATGACTTTTGATTTTACACCAGAAATTTATAACTACACTTTAGTTGTTATAGAAGATTTTTGCATAAGTATGGCAAACAAACCTCTTCAGGGTTTGGGAATGCCTTCACCTAACCGTATCGCTGCTGTTTCGACATGTGTAGAATTGGATCGTGAACAAAGTTACAGTACGAGTGATCTATTGTCGTATGTACAAAATAACATTTCCAAGTTAACGTCGGAACAAAAAGACATTTATGATACGATAATGCATTGTGTCGATAACAACGTTGGAGAAATTTTCTTTTTGGATGCGCCAGGAGGTACTGGTAAAACGTTTGTGATAAAACTGATTCTGGCATCAATTCGATCTAAAAATGATATAGCGTTGGCAATTGCGTCGTCCGGAATAGCCGCAACATTGCTGCCTGGTGGAAGAACTGCTCATTCCGCTTTGAAATTGCCTCTGAACTTGCATTCTACAGAAACTCCCACGTGCAATATTTCCAAATCATCTGGGATGGGTAAAGTATTGCAGCAATGCAAACTTATTATTTGGGATGAGTGCACAATGGCACACAAAAAATCGCTCGAGGCTCTGGATCAATGCTTGAAAGATTTGCGAGGGAAGTCGAAACCCTTTGGCAGCACCTTAATATTGCTTGCGGGAGATTTCAGGCAAACATTACCTATAATACCTAGATCAACTCCTGCAGACGAAATGAATGCTTGCCTGAAAAATTCTAATTTATGGGCACACGTAAAAACATTAAAATTAACTACAAATATGCGTGTCCGATTGCAAAACGATGACTCTGGTCAAACATTTTCAGATCAATTGCTGGCAATGGGAAACGGAAAGCTCCCAGTAGACTCAATTTCAGGACGTATACAACTACCTGCTGATTTCTGTAATTTAGTGACGTCCAAAAATGAATTGATTGAAAAAGTATTTCCGAATATTCTAAAAAATTATAAAAATAATAAATGGCTAAATGAAAGAGCGATTCTCGCACCCAAAAATATAGACGTCCACGAAATCAACAATATTGTTTTGACCAAGATTCAAGACCAGGCAGTCCTTTACAAGTCAGTCGACACAGTTTTGGAACCAAATGAAGCGGTTAATTATCCATCTGAATTTTTAAATTCCATAGATCTTTCAGGGTTTCCACCACACGTGCTACAACTAAAAATAGGCGTACCAATAATATTGTTACGTAACATAAACCCACCAAAGCTTTGCAATGGCACTCGACTTGCCGTAAAAAAAACAATGGAAAACCTAATAGAGGCCACAATCCTGACAGGGCCTTTTGAGGGTGAGGCTGTTCTTATTCCTCGCATTCCCATGATTCCAACAGATCTGCCTTTTCAATTTAAAAGATTGCAATTCCCAATTCAATTAGCATTTGCAATCACCATTAACAAAGCTCAAGGTCAATCATGAGAAAAATGTGGTATTGATCTTAATACTGATTGTTTTTCCCATGGACAATTGTACGTTGCATGTTCGAGGGTCGGTAAACCTGACAATCTATTTATATGCAGCGAGAATTGGACAGCGAAGAATGTTGTATATTCGCAAGTTTTACGCAGTTAATTTGTATTTCGGAACCAAATGAAGCGGTTAATTATCCATCTGAATTTTTAAATTCCATAGATCCTTCAGGGTGTCCACCACACCTGCTACAACTAAAAATAGACGTACCAATAATACTTTTAAGAAATATCAACCCACCAAAGCTTTGCAATGGCACGCGACTTGCCGTAAAAAAAAAACAATGGAAAACCTAATAGATGCCACAATCTTGACAGGGCCTTATGAGGGTGAGGCTGTTCTTATTCCTCGCATTCCCATGATTCCAACGGATCTGCTTTTTCAATTTAAAAGATTGCAATTCCCAATTCGATTAGCATTTGTAACCACCATCAACAAAGCTCAAGGGCAATCACTAGAAAAATGCGGTATAGATCTTAATACAGATTGCTTTACCAATGTACAATTGTATGTTGCATCTTTGAGGGTCGGTAAACCTGACAATCTATTTATACGCACAGACAATGGGACAGCGAAGACTGTTGTATATTCACAAGTTTTACGTAGTTAATTTGTATTGTATCTATCTATCTATCTATCTATATAAAAACGAGTTGTGTGTATGCATGTTTGTTTGTTTGTAAAAAGAGCGTTTGCATATGACGTCATTATTAGTACATACGGCTTTGTATATGGACAGACAATGGGAAAGCCAAGAATGTTGTATATTCGCAATTTTTACGTAGTTTGAAACACATATATAAATCTATCTATATTCACAGGTGGGACACAGGGACACAACTACAATGGCGCGTAACTAATATGGCGCGTAACTAATATGGCGCGTAACTAATATGGCGCGTAACGACTTACGCGCGCGGGGGGGCTTGGGGGGGGGCGCGAAGCGCCCCCACCAACTAGGTGTTGGGGTGGCGCGAAGCGCCACCCCAACAGCTAGTATATATATATATATATATATATATATATATATATATATATATATATATATATATATATATATAAATAAGTTGTCTGTCTGTCGGGTGACGTCATGTCATCATGTCATGTCGTCATGAAGTTAGTTGCCGTCATGTTTGTTATGACGATGACGTCATTAAAGGTATTTAAGAAAATCGTTCAAAGACAAATTTTTAATTGTAAGAAGATCGTGGACGGAAAAATGTTTAATTGTAAAATGACTGAAGAACCTACAATGGCAACAGCCGAGGAAGCTGCTCAAAGAGTCTATGCCAAAAAAACTTGCGGCTGATAGAGAAAGTAAGAAAAGAAAGCGTACCGAGGAATCACAAGAACAGCAAGAAAACAGGCTTGCGGCTGACAGAAAAAGTAAGAAAAGAAAGAAAACAGGCTAGCGGCTAAAGAACGCAAAACCGCGCAGTTAGATGAAAATCCACCAGGACAGCGAGAGTCAAAACATATCAAAACTGAAAATGATAGCGATGATGATTGGGTTTGGGAATTTGACTTGGATAAGGTCATCAATGCCTACCAGATTTTAGTTAAAAAAAACAAAGGTTCGGCGATATGTATTTCATAGTGACGCTGAAAAATAAAGAAGAAAAAGAAAACTGAAAAAAAGAAAAAAGGTAAAAAACTAAAAAAAAACTAAAAAGAAAAAACACTCAAAGAAAAATTACAGACCGGGACACAAATGACGACCGGGACACAGGGAATATAAATGACGACCAGGACACAGGTATTTAAGAAAATCGTTCAAAGACAAATTATTAATTGCAAGAAGATCGTTGAAAGAGAAATTTCTAATTGTAAAATGACTGAAGAACCTACAATGGCAACAGCCGAGGAAGCTGCTCAAAACAAATGTATTCAAGCCGAAGTAGCTGAGTTGGTAAAGCGTTATGTTCCAGGTTCTAGGCCCGAGAGGTTCCAGGTTCGAACCTTGGCTTTATCATTAATACAAAAGAAGAAAAAAAAACTAAAAAAGGTAAAAACTACAAAAAAAAAAACTAAAAAGAAAATACTAAAAAAACTAAAAAAGCTATAAAACTAAAAAAAACTTAAAAAAAGGTAAAAAACTAAAAACTAAAAAAGTAAAAAAAAACTAAAAAAAACTAAAAAAAGGGCAAAAACTACAAAAACTAAAAAGAAAAAAAAAGCTAAAAAAAAACAAAACTGAAAAAGAAAAAAAAACTAAAAAAAGGAAAAAAACTCAAAAATAAAGGAGAAAAAGAAAACTAAAAGCCAGGACACAGGGAATATAAATGACGACCGGGACACTCAAAGAGAAATTACAGACTGGGACACTGGGACACAAATGACGACCGGGACACAGGGAATATAAATGACCACCGGGACGCTCAAAGAGAAATTATAGACTGGGACACAAATGACGACCGGGACACAGGGACACAACTACAACGGGGATGCCGGGGGCACAGGGGGATATATAAATGACGACGGGGACGCAGGGAATGTTCGATTAGCAATCACCATCAACAAAGCTCAAGGGCAATCATTAGAATAATGAGGTATAGATCTGAATACGGATTGTTTTTCCCATGGACAATTTTATGTTGCATGTTCAAGAGTCGGTAAACCTGACAATCTATCTATATGCACAGACAATGGGACATAGAAGAATGTTGTATATTCGCAAGTTTTACGTAGTTAAAAACATATATATATCTATAACGAAAAGAAAAATCTTTTTTCTTTTATCTATATTCACAGGTGGGACACAGTGACACAACTACAATGGCGCGTATCTAATATGGCGCGTAACGACTTACGCACGCGGGGAGGGGGGGGGGGGCTTGGGGGCCCCCCCTTCGCGCCCCCCAGTTAAAAGGACAAGATTTCAGATACACTGTTTTAGACACTCATTTTTATGAGTGAACTTTTTGTGGAAAAAAGTTTCATATAAAACTAATTATTTTCTTTGGAAATTTTAAATATGTAACATTTTACAATGGGTGATATTTGACATTTCCCCCTGAAAAGGATGTTTTTAAAATAATTCACCCCCCCCCCACCGGGAGAATAGTTTCCAGTAGACCCCCTTAAAATAAAATAGGTTATTCTACACAAAATATTCTATCCAGATTTTGTATAGAGGTAGTATATTTCAAAATCTTTCGTTTTTTTAATTTTTCTTACTTGTCACACTTCCCTTTGGAGGCTCAATTTTACATATGGGGGAAATTCCAAAGACGCAGGGATAAGCCGGGCATCGGAGGGGATATCCACCGCTAAAAATTAGAGGTATTAAATGTTTTGAGATTCAGTAAAACCATTTTTGTTGACTTAAACACGTGCCTATTCAGTTTTTAGCATTTAAAGTTTGTCTTCTTTTTAATTCTAATTAATTCAAATATTATCCAATTCCAAATTTGAAGTGCTTCTATCTCTTGACAGCCATATTTTTATTTTTGTCTCTTTTTTCAGAACTAAATTCATTTCTCTTATAATTTCCAAATACGTACATGTTTGTGAGAGAAATTTTTTTGCTAAAACCAATCTACAGATATCTATAATTTAAGTGTTAAGATTATTAGATAAAATAAAAAATCCTGAACAACCTTCTTCAGGTTTCAGAACTCCTTTGTGGCTAGTCATATCTGTGTCGACGTAACCTGGATGGACATGGTTGACGACAATGTCCTCGCGTGGATCTTGCTGGAACATCCTATGCTGGACTCTTGTCAAGGCACTTAAACCAACCTTGGACACTACATAGGTACTGTTTGGCCATCCCTTCTCTGAATGATTTCCAGCTTTTGCAGATCTAAACACATTCAAAATTATAAAACAAGAAAATTGTACCTTTTCAAGAATTTTCAAAATATACTAAACATATTCTTGACTGATGAATATTTTCTTGTTAGTATACCTAAATACAACCAAAATTGAAAAAAAAAATGTCCCTTTTTCAGGAATTTAATATTAACACTTAGCTTATTTTCGACTTCTGAATGATTTCCAGCTTTTGCAGAGCTATATATAATCCATATTATAGAATGGAAAAATTGTCCCTTTTCAGAGTTTTCAACTAAGACTAAGATTTAAACTAAGACTATTTTCTAATTCTGAAAAATTTCCAATTTTTGCAGCCCTAACCACATTAAAAATTAAATAATAGGAAAATGGTCCCTTTTCCAAGAATTTTCAATTATACTAAACTTATTTTAAACTAAACTAGAGCCAAGAGCTCCTATGGCACTTGTGATGAGGTTGGAAGATCCAAGAGACCGGATCTGATCCGGAATAACATATCAAGAACTTGTGCTTATTCCTCCCATCAAGTTTCATCCCGATCTCTCATCTCTAAGCGTTTTCCAAGATTTATGTTTCCCCGGATCCGATCTGAATTGAAAATGGAGCATCTGAGACATGACATCTTTCTATATATCAAGTTTTATTAAAATCCAATCACCCAAATGTGAGATAAACATACCTCATTTTTCACGATTTCCCCTTTCCCCAGCCCCACCCCATTGTCACATCGAGGAACCGACTGTAATCAAGTCAATTTGTGCAGGTCCCTGACACGCCTACCAATTTTCATCGTCCTAGCACGTCCAGAAGCACCAAACTAGCTAAAGCACTGGAATTCCCCCAGCTCCTCCAAAGAAAGCAGATTTAATCAAGTTATGTCAATCACGTATCTAGGACTTGTGCTTATTCTTCCCTCCTAGTTTCATCCCAATCTCTCCACTCTAAGCGTTTTCCAAAATTTCCGGTTTCCCCCTCCAACTCCCCCCAATGTCGCCAGATCTTGTCGGGATTTAAAATAAGACCTCTGAGACACAAGGTCCTTCTAAATTTCCAATTTCATTAAGATCCGATAACCCATTCGTAAGTTAAAAATACATCATTTTTTCTAACTTTTTCGAATTAATCGTCCTTCCACTTTCAGCGATCACTATATTGATCACGTATCTAGTTTCGAATCTTCTTCATGTAAAAGTTGGGGTGGTCCAGGATTCAAACTTGAGACCTTTCGCACCCTAAGCGAGAATCATACCCCTAGATCAGCAAGCCACACTTAAGAAGAACAATCATTTACTTTATCGGCAAATAAAATTCTTCTCAACTATCTCGTTCGCTCACTCCCCCCCCCAGATGGTCAAATTGGGGAAGAAACTATTTCTAATATAATCTGGTCTCATCCCTGAAATGCCTGCCCAATTTCATCGTGCTAGCTTATCTGGAAGAGCGCAAGCTAGCAAAACCGGGACCGACCGACAGACAAACACATTGTCGAAATTGCGATCACTATAGGTCACTTGGTAAACATCAAGTGCCATAAAAACCACCAGCAACAAATTTTAAAAACTTAATTCTGCAGGTGGATATGGCTAAACCTCAGCTATTTAGTTATAGCAAAATTATTGCCTTTTGTCGATATTTTAAAACCGTAGGAGAACAGAAAAATAACATACAACATATTGCAAAGTAAGCATGAACCTGAACCAAAATCTATTGCAGTTGAACAGTGAACGAACAGTGAGCACGTCAGAAGTTTTCCTGAAAGCGAAATTATCCCTTTTCGCTTATATCATTTTCGCTGTAGTTAACAACCAAAAAAAACTAAGCAATTACGATTTCATTAACAGGACTATGGAACGCTCAAAAAGAAGCATTAAAAAATTAGTTACGTTTTCCTTCTAATGAGTTAGCGAGCAGTGGGACGATTTCACTCTCAGGTAACGAAAAGTAGAAAGATTATAAATATGATTCTTATAGCTTATAAAGTAGTCTTGAATATATATCAGCTGGTAATTCTGGGAACTAAAAAGAAAAAATGGGTTTTACTAGTCATAGACTTTAGGTTAGTATGGCAGAACTGCTCAAGGGGGAGGGAACGTGGCTGGGGGTTGCTCACATTGTTCAAATTTTTACTTTGATTCGGTTTCTTTTACTTATTTTGCGTCGGAAGGGGGGCCCTTTGATTAATTTGCCCCGGGAGCCACCAACCCTAAGAACGGCTCTGAGTACAGCCAGGGCTTTTTTTGCAAAGCCAGGGTTCAAAATAAAAAAAGATGCTATCCTCTTTTTTTGGAAAGTAATATTGCAAACATTTTCAAAAAAATTAAGGTCCAGACTCGAAAAAAAGGTCCAAAATTCAAAAAATGCTACATCCTTTTTCTTGGAAAGTAACATAATAAATATTTATAGCTTCAAAATAGCTCACCGCTTCAATAAAAAAACATATTAATCACATAAATACACATTAAAAACACAACACATACACTAGCATGTAAAAATACATACATACATCAAAACCTGAGGAGAGCAGAAAATAAAATACAAAATTTCACAGGAGCTTAAACCTTAAGCTTCAATTTTTCCAAACACACATGTTTCCAAGCGAATTCAAACTGTCATTATCGTGATTTCCAATAAACTAATTTTAGTTCTAACACTTCGTCGATTCTTAAAAACTTACTCAACTGTAAAAAAAAATAAAAAAAAATAATGCACCTTGGATACTTGGAGGTTTTCAAAAAGGCCACATTTTTCATTCAGAGGGTTGTGAATAGTTGAAAAAGAAAATTTTGATACAAAAAATATTTTCACCGATCCTGAAAACTTGATACCCTTCCCTGTCAACATAAAAAAGGGACAACTCATAAATAAAGCAAAATTACCCAGAAGTATCAACAAATTTAAGAGTCCCCCCCAGCACGGGTCCAGCTTTATGTACATGTACACAAATCTGGCAACGACCAAGGGGATGATAGCTCCCACGGAATAGGCAATTACTTTTGTGGGTTTTTTTATGACAAGTCCACCAAAAAAAAAAAATAAAATAATTAAAATGGTCAGATTGGTCAAATTTTTAGCTACAAAATGGTCATCGAAATTTGATCCATTCACTATGTCCAGCATCAAAGGTAACGACAATTTAGCGACAGCCAAAAGTTTTGAGGGAAAACTTTAGATAATAGATCTGTGATCACTTATGCTTCACTGGGCGTTGCAACGCCTGTCCTGAGCTGCCTGACAATAGTTAAGGAAGAGAACAAGACAAATAGAAAAAGGGTTAAGTACAAAATATGGAGACATGACATATACATACATGACGTATAGCATTCCCAGATAAGCACCATATTGTGATATGATATTAAAATTTATCATCTCACAACATGCTACTTATCAGGTTACTGAGACTAGTCTGATCAGAGTGATAAATTTGGGTCTAAGTAATAAATTCTATTTTGATAGGTACCTACCTTGCTTCATTTTTATTACAAATCTATCGACCAAAAATTGTAGTCAAAATTCAATATTAGCCGCAAAATGGGTACTGAAATTTAAGCCTTCCAGTCTGTCGAGCATAAAAAGCAATGACAATTCTAGTAGGCAATTTACTCTTAAGATCACAAAAAGAAATTAAAACCAAACAAAATTAAATGAGTTTTACGATGAGGATGAGGGCTGAGGGTTTTATGAGGGATGATTGGCGGCTCTTTCTGGATGCCCTGGACGCCTCTGGCGGTGCAAGAGGAAGTAAGGTCAAGGTAAGGGGTTTACGAAGACGCGCATAATAAATGCAACTCACAAGCAATGATAATGTTTTGATAGAGATTGCAGAAGTAGGAAAAAGTTTAAATAATTTACATATGGTCATCAATAGTGCACTCCCATTCGACAGTTAAGGGAGCAAAACAGGAGAAAAAGAAACACTACACGCATAGTAAAATATGGAGACAAGTCAATAAGATTGTTTCGACGTTTGGCAACGTTTCTTTACGTTTATTAGGTGGCGTTATTAGTATTGTTGGGATGTTTGGCAACCCAAATTGAGTAGCATACTGGGAAATGATACAAGAATTTATCGGCTTACACGTCTTCTGACAAATATTGAAAGCGGATGTAGAGAAACATGAAACTGGTTCCAGACATAAAAGAGGCACAGCCATAGCTGTTAAGTAATTTAAAGAGTAATTGATGAAAACACCAAATTAAGAAAGTAGTTGATGAAAATGTGGCTAGGAGCACAAATAGGGTAGAGACTCTTTCGAAAAGTAATATCACCAAAGAAACAACATTGAAAGAACAAACGAAAAAACAAATTAAATTAAACATTTGGTCAAACAGAAAGAAAAACAAATTTCCCCAACTCCTCCAACGCTAGATTGTTACCAAAAAGCTGGACAGGTTGCACGGCATTTGAACCGGAATCCAAATAAATAATTTCAAATTAATGATCAAGGGATCACCATGGGCCCTTGCCACTCAACTCGTTCCTCCTTTTTGCTGAAAAATATGCCTGTTGCAGCTTCTTTGGACCAGGACCCTGAAAGACCTGACAATATACGTGATTGCAGAATCTTGGTACGCCCTCAACTTTTCCAGCAACTCAATCATCAGCTTTATAATAGAAAATCAGACAAGTGGAATAAATTTCAGACAAAATCACGCAATAATTTCAATCTCTATTATCGGACACCCAAGTAGGAAGACCCATTTTTACGCAAGACGATATCAAGTTCTTTTTTTACCCAGGCTACTAACTTATGAGGTAAGACCTATTTATGTAGGTCTACCAACCACTTACCGACTTATGAGGAAAGAACCCTGAAACAGATCGATAAAGGAATGACTACTTTCAGAGGCGTAAGCCCCTTTTGTGATAATTTGCACAAAAGCACTCAAATCCACACTTAAAAGTGACGGGGAAGATACTTTTGGCCCCAGGGACAGACTGGCGAGCATTCAAAAGCGTAAACAACGTTCTAGCTCCGCTCTCCTTTCACACGCATGTCGTCATATTCCTCTGACATTTGATAAAGAGACATTAAACATTTGACAGAGGTACCATAGACATTTGATATATTTGATAAGGACATTTATAAACAACCTTTTGATAAGGAGACAATAAACATTTGACATCTTAAAATGTCAGATAAGGAGACTTTGTCTGATAGTTTTTTTTAATTCTGACCATTAAAGTCCATTGTGCAGAGTGAAAAACGGTCCATAAAGTACCAAACTTGAACATTTTATACTTTGGGATGATGAATATTACGCTTAGTTCCTAAAACAGTTTATCTCTCTTTGCTATTTCTCTTTAAGTGTTGGGCCTGTCGTTACAGATGGCATCCAGAAACGTTCCAAAAATGTATGTTGTTTAGTCTTACGTTCTTCTTTACCTCTGTCAAAATGACATAAAGTTCTAACTTGTAAATTTCTTTCTTAATTTATTCGGGAAAGGCGATGTGGTCTTGCATACTTTTCTTTGTTTGTATCACAAATAGAAATTGAATTCCTTTTGTGATGAACGACAGGCACCCAGCACTCTCTAACCAATCCAAAATCCGCAGAGAAAGTTAGGAATCTTCCTAGGTCTGACACATAAATAAAGACAGTCTCAGAGGTCACCCGTTAAGTGAATCAGAAATCCTTGAGAGCAGTGGAAAACAAACATTTCCTGTTGGTCTGTCTTTTCACGGTGACGGTATAATCTGCTAGTAAGACTTCGGTGGTTGCGACCGGCAGATATAAGCCTGCAGTTTCTCTAAGTAAACATGCAAGGCTATCAAATTCCATGACAAACGCAAGACTGATTAAAATTTTGTTTAACAAAGCCAAATTTGGTACATTTGCTGTCTATGGACGCTTTTCAAGAGCAGACGATATTGAGGATGTTCATTAGAAGTTAAAGTATGAACTCAACAGAGTTGAGCTTATACAGCTCAACAACTCATAAAAAAGCGGATATTAGAGATGTAGTACACAAGGTAGATTATTTTAACAGAGATATTGTTGCCGCATGAGTCACTGCAAGTGACACATCTACTGTAACTTCTAAATGAATTGCTCAAACATTGCATTCATATTTAGTCTGTTTTGAGCTAACACACTTAGCATGGTAGCTATTTTTTGTCTCTCTTTTTTTGCAACTTTATAATACTATAAACTGCGCTGTATTTTTTTTTTCTTTTTAGCTAGACAGGAAGCGGCAACAGGTACTTGATGATATTCTGCAAATCTTGGTAATTGAATAGTTACCAGCCGTATGTGCTGTCTATTCAACAAAAAAAGGAATCTTAAGCGGCGCAACTGCTTATTAAGATAAGTAATGACCAATAGGCGAATATTTATTCTCAGCAAAGAAAAAAGTAGTCCCTAAAAATGAATTCATAAAAGGCACAGATAAACTGATACAGACACAAATACCTTGCTAAAGCTGGGTGCGATGAGTCACAAAGCCCAGAGTAAAGCAGGCTTGAGAAGCAACAATTTTTTTTCTTTTTAAGTTTAACCTGCAAGTCAAAACTCTAAAGATATAAGAAAAAATCGGCCCCTAAAAATGAATTGATAAAGGCACTTTGCGACACCTACCATGCTAAAATCCCTATGCTGGGTCACAAAACCAAGAGTAAAGCGAGCTGCAGACATACTCTTCTTTTCAGTTAAATATTAGCACAAAAAGTTGAAACTCTAAAACTTTTGAAGGAAAGAAAAGCCTACCCTATGAAATCCTTACTGTAACCCTCAGTAAAGTTAAAGATGTTTCCTTAAATTTTTTGCAACAGGTACCTTGCCACTGATACCTTGCTAAAGCTCGGCGCGATGGGTCACAAAGCAAAGAGTAAAGCAGGCCTGAAAAGCAATATTTTTTTAAGTTTAACCTGCAAGTCTAAACTTTAAAGATATAAAAAAAGCGGCCCCTAAAAATGAATTGATAAAGGCACTTTGTGACACCTACCATGCTAACATCCCTATGCTGGGTCACAAAACCAAGAGTAAAACGAGCTGCAGACATACTCTTCTTTTCAGTTGAATATTAGCACTAAAAGTTGAAACTCTAAAAATTTTTAAGGAAAGAAAAGCCTACCCTATGAAGTCCTTATTTTAACTCTCAATAAAGTTTAAGATATCTCCTTAAAATTTCTTGCAACAGGTACCTTGCTACTGATACCTTGCTAGAGCTCGGTGCGGTGGGTCACAAAGCCAAGAGTAAAGCAGGCCTGAGAAGCAACATTTTTCTTTTAAGTCTAAACTCAAAAAATATTGAGTGGAATAAAACTCAACTTAGCAAAGTAATTATACTTATCGCAATTAGACACAAGGGCATCCTCCAAAGTTACTTTGCGATAGAAAACATGGTAAACCTCTGTAGGCTGAGTTACTAAGTCGCCAAGAGACTAGCAAAGCGATATTCAAAAGTAATGGATGTTGTTTTCACATTAATCTTTACTCTAGAAGTCTAAGCTTTAATAAAAGTGAAAGAAATTAAAACTGCCTTAACAAGGTTACCTTTATACATTTTCAAAAATTTTTCCAAGGCACCTTGCAACGTCAATAATGCAGAAGCTATCAAGGCTGGGTCCTTCAGGGACGTCATTTGCAGGGGGGAGGAGATACACTCCCATCACAGTGTTTTCAGCCAATTGATAAAAATAGTAGCATGACGCGCCATTATTTTACTGGCTCATTTTTTATTAGTTATATGGGCTGATAGACATATATGATGTAAAATCAATGAAAGAAGATCAGTCTTAGTCGGAAAAAAAGAAGAAATTTTTTAAATATCAATACCACCAAAATCAATTGACGAAAATGATCAGCCAGTCGGTAAAATCCATTACCCCCCCCCCCCAAAAAAAAAAACACAATATTTTAGCCAGTGTCATGACTCTGGGGTTAAGACGTGAACAGTAATACGAGTTCGAGAACTACCAAACCTACTTTACAATTACAGTTTAATGAATTGAACTCAGAGAGTGTGTAAGTTAAACTTCCAGAATTTTGAAAGAGAAAACCAACTTACTCAACAAACTCCTTCATAAGCTGGCTAATTTCTTCAACTGTCACATCTGGAGCGGAGAGTTTTTTCCTAAGCTCATCACTGGGAATTTTACGCAGAAACCCTGCAGAGCTGCTAACATTGACAACCCGAGCATGTGGCCGCAAAATTGGAAATAAAATATTGCACAAATTCAAAGTACTGAAATAGTTTGTCTTAATTGTGTTCTCTGCTTGCTCGCCAAATGGTTCAGTGGCCGCGTTCTAAAATAAAATTATATTGTTTAACACCTTAGCTATATATTAAATTCTATTTTTACTTTTAGCTACTACCAATATGTTAATTGCTTACTTGTTTCACGGCTCATGCTCTTGGCTCATCAAGATCCAGCGACATGTTTGGATGGCTGTTTGCCGTTCAAAACAACATCAAACCACATCTACTTGCTGTTGATGGCTCAAAAATTGGCAGCCAGTTTCGATCCCAATGGGTGTCTTATGAACCACCCGAGCCCCTCCGAATCAGAATCAGTGATAGCATGTTTAATCTACAATGGCAACGAGAGCCACTTTAGACCTTGGTTCAACTCCGCGTCATTCTGGTAAATTAGTACATAAATTTTCTAAAGAGGCGCCTGAATTTGATGATATCCCGCATAAGATGCCAGTTTACAGTTCTGCTGCTAGCAGAGTCACTGCTGAAAGAACTTGTTTTTTTATTCCAAAGAGATTTCCGGATAAGGAGACAAAACACCTTGGCGATTACTTGTGCAACATGGCTAATATCAGTTTCAACCCCAACATGTTTCCCATACTCTTTGGCTATTATACTCTTTGGCAAAATGGCTAGTACCAGCTTCCACACTCATATACTTCCCACATTCTTTGGCTATCGTTGGTCATATTTGGCTATTATAGTCTTTAGCAACATGGCTAGTACACTTTCCACTATTAAATGTTTTTCATACTCTTTGACTATGTTTGGCTGTTATAGTTTATGGCAACAAGGCTAATATCAGTTTCATCCAATATATATTTCCCATACTCTTTGGCAAAATGGCTAGTACCAGTTTCCACCCTCATAGGCTTCCCACATTACTTGGCTATCGTTGGTCATATTTGGCTATTATAGTCTTTAGCAACATGGCTAGTACACTTTCCAACCTTAAATGTTTTTCATCCTCTTTGACTATGTTTAGCTATTATAGTTTTTGGCAACATGGCTAATATCAGTTTCAACCCCTATATGTTTCCCATACTCTTTGGCTATTATACTCTTTGGCAAAATGGCTAGTACCAGCTTCCACCCTCATATGCTTCCCACATTCTTTGGCTATCGTTGGTCATATTTGGCTATTATAGTCTTTAGCAACATGGCTAGTACATTTTCCGCCCTTAAATGTTTTTCATATTCTTTGACTATGTGTGGCTATTATAGTTTTTGGCAACATGACTAATATCAGTTTCCATCCCTATATATTTCCCATACTCTTTCGCAACATGGCTACCAACCTTAAGTGTCTCTTATACTCTTTAGTTATTTTCGACTACATTTTTTCTATTATACTCTTTGGCAAAATGGCTAGCATCAGTTTCCACCCTTAAGTTTCCCCCACTGTTTGGCTACATGTTCAAGTTCTCAATGTAAGTGGTTTCACAAAAAGTGTTGCTAATCCAAGAGGCATGTGTGTTGGTTTTTAAACTTAAGACGTGCAGTAAAATTTCCCAAGAAAGTAGGACATTTCATCTCTGCGGCAAAAATGCATATCTTCTAATGAGGGGTTATGTCATACTCTGCTTTGATGGAGTAGGCTTCCGAGGATCACTTTTTAGGGATAAGTAGGTCCTATCGATTTTAATATAAAGTTCTCCTAGTTATGTCGTAGTATTTGGGAATTCCACAAAAAGGCGACATTAATTCTTTCGTTAATTTTGAGCTTGGTTTAATCAGTAGATTATCTTTAGTTGATTCGAATTGGTTGATTTTTATAAAAAAAAAAATTCTTACCAGATCTTATCGATCATCAGCTCTGGAGCTCCACAAAGACAAAGCCTTAGCTGCAAAGACAAAGACTAAGCTGCAATCTAATGTAAATAACCTGTCTTTTTTGAATTCACTCCTTTAAATCCTTTCATTCGGTCTCTGAAGCCGATTAATTCAACTTCCTTTCGTCTTTTTTCCTTCGTTTTATCATTATTTCAATCGTTTTTTTTTCTAATATTGTATTTAGTCCCTTGTAGACATTAGCCTCTGAGCACCATTGTTGTTGAAGTGTGTATTTTTTTTTTATTATAAATGAACCAATTATTATTATTAAAAGCCATTCCTTAAAAATGTCAGATAAAACGATTTGCAAACGAACTTTTTAATTTAAGTAATATATTTAGTTTTCTGCAGATGACAAAGAAAACTTTAGCCCTTGTTTTGAGGGGGAGGGGTTTGAGAGATGTCAGCTCTATCCTTGTTCGTAATTATTTTTCCATTATGAGTTTCCTTTCAACTCTTCACTTTCACTTTTTTTTTACATCTCATTCCTTTATTCACAATAATTTCGCCTTGTTTTGGGTTTGATATCTAAAATAAGCTAATAAATTTTTGCTTATAGTTTCATATTAAAATTCCACCTTCAATTCCACCAAAATTCCATCTTGGTTTTTTGGTTTCATCAAATAATGTATTTCCTAAAAATTAAACCAAAATAATGAAAATCATACGTTTTTTTTCTTTGGGTTCTGATTTCAAAGCGTTAACGCAAAGCTTACTTCATTTATGGTAAGTTTGTTCTAAATTTTGTATTTACTTTCAACAACTCTTTACTTTTAAGTTGTTGTTTTTTTTCATCAAGTAATGCAGTATCTTAAGATTATTCGCAAGTAGCGTAAATGCTGTGACTGATTCTGTTACTATATTTAAACTATATATTATATACTAATATATTATATTAGTTATATATTATAATTATATTAACTTACTATATATTATATTAAAAATATATATTAAAAATAAAAACATTAAAATACTAAAAATGTTAACTAGTAGTAAAAAATATTAACTAATATTTATTAAATATTTGTACACTAAATTATTAATATTTATATTAACCATATCAAACATTAATATTTGTATCATTAATATATATATATATATATATATATATATATATATATATATATATATATATATATATATATATATATATATATATATATATATATATATATATTAACTAACTAATTACAAATACTTCCAGTACTAAAAATATTAAGTAAAAATACTGAAAAATACTAAATTTAAACGTTGTTGAGAAGAATATTTTATTTACGGCATAATTTACCCTAGATACAATTAAAGCTTTAAATTCACTCTCTACTTTTCAGGTTTTTTTTGTTGTTGTCCGAAAATTAATATTAGATAACGTCAGTCTTAAGTTTGTATTTTCAAATTCTATAGTCTAAACGTTGATGCATCAGTCACTGCATTTAGTGTATACTTTTCTCTAGAAAATTTTCAACTTTAAATTTACTCTTTATTTTTCCATATTGTTTTTCTATTAGCATTAAATAGCGTAGTATGTCGAAATTAACCTTAATTAGCGTAAATTTTACGTTAGTGTTCTTGAATTGATGAAAGGATACTTCATTGAGCGCACAAGTTATTCCAGAAACGTTTTTAAGTTTGAATTAAGTTTTTGCTGTCAAATTTTGTTTTCGTCAATTTCCGTGTTGTCTTAAAATTAGCTCAAAATATTTTCATCAAATAACGTAGTATGTCAAAACTAACCTTAATTAGCGTAAATTTTGCGTTAATATTCTTGAACAGATGCAAGAATACTTCATTTCAGTTTTTGTTTTCAATTTTTTTTCCGTCAATTTTGTTTTGTCTTAAACTTACCTCAAATAAATAAATGTTAATTTTCTATTTTCAGGTCTTTTAGTCAAAACGTTTATTAATGCAAAAGTTATTGCAGCTACCGTATTCTAAAAACGATTTTACATTAGAAATTCACTCCTTACTGTCAAGAAAGTGTTTTTTATATCATCATTCAATTTCAGCAAGTACTTGCTTTTGAATTTTCAGATTTATAAGGCTTATCATCGAAGGAAAGGTTACGTTATTTAGGTTGTATTTTACGCCAGAAACGTTATAATTCACACTTCACTTTCCAGACTGTTTTTTTTTTTTTCATCAAATAACATATTAGTTTATTCATTATTATCTGATCATCATCATTTTACATCCTATTCATCATTATTTATATAATTTTTATATCCTTATTACACCATATTCATCATTATTATATTATGTTCATCAATACATTATTTGATCACCACACACACAAAATCCAAAGTTTTTTGTCACTTTTTACCCATAGTTTGATTAAAAATTTGAGACTTCTTACTACCAGCATCATCAATCTTGTTTTTGCCAATCAGAGCAGCTTTGTCAGCTATAATATCTTGTTCCCTTCCAACAATTCGTTTCTGTTCAGAACAATTCAGAAATGTGGGGAAGGGTATAAGATTTTTAGGGAAAGGAGCATTGTTTCTTAATTCATATTGCAACTGAAACTGAATTTCTTTTTATGTACCTTGGGCCCCTTTTTGTCTAAGAGATAGTATGATCATTGTGGAGGAATTCAAATAGCATATTAAGTTTTCACTTCGGGATTTTGAAGTCGAAACACTGATGCAGAGGTTGTTTATGTTACAAACACTGTATCTTTTTTATAATCCCCTATTTTGTGTTTTGGGAGTCCTCCACCAGCATCACCTCTTTGCTTGGGTTCTTCAACTATACCATGTTCAGCAAGCATTAAATGGTTGGGTCTCTCTTTTTCCACGTCACTTTCGTCTACTTGCTCCGCTATTACGTCCAGCGTGCTGAAAAGTATGCGGGCTGGATATGCGAAAATTTCACCAAATCGTGGTCGGTATAACCGAAAGGGACTATGCCGTCTTTATTCTAGTTTTTGTGCCCCTGCTGTTTTTTATCTTTCTGGTTTTGCTTTCCTCCTTCGCAAGAAGGATACAAAGAAAATACGCTTAAGTATTGCAAGTATTTGCTGCGTCTGCCTCGGTGGTATCGGAATCATACAATCGTTTCTATATTTGACATCGTTGATGCGCCCTCGCGACTGAAACATTTATCTAAAGATATATGTCTAAAAAATCGGCAAATGATTGGTGTTTTTGACCCTCTTTGGCCATTTTTTGAATTGAGATAATTTACCTATGTTGTATGTTGTTATGCTGCTATGTTATTTATGTTGTTATGTTTTTTGTCTTGTTTTTTTCTTTTTTTTGTGTGTTTACTCCACAGTTTAATGTATTTTGTGGGTTATAAATAAATTATTATTATTATTATCCTAAAACGCGTTTAAAAAGAAACTACATCTCAAACTATTTCAAACAAAACCAAGTTAATAGGCTCTTCTCGGAGGTCAAGTCCCTTTGAAAGCCTCTCCAATCTTTAAAACTAGGCATCGGAAGCTAATCAACAAATTTACAAGGATCTTCTGATACAAATTGACCAGTTCTTCTTAAACGCTATAGTATTTTTCTAAATAACCACCACTTTAAAAATCCCCACAGTTTTCAGAGCACATATCAAAATTTGCCAAAAAAAAATAAAAAGATAAATAAACGATACGGATTGTTATGCATCAAAACGAAATTAAAAAATAATTTTAAATTGTTGATCGAAACTACCATTAAAAAAAGTATTAATAACACTTTATTATTAAAGGTGTCAAGAGACTAACCTTATACGCAATAGCTGCGTTATTGACGAGGCAGTCCAGTCCACCATAATTTTTTTGTAGAAAATCCCTTAAAACTTCAACGCTCCCTTTATGGTCTATGTCCAGTTGATGAAACTTCGGGTTGAATCCTTCCTAATTAAAGAAAAAACTTTATTTCAACACTGATATGGAGACTTCTAAATATAAAATTTCATTAAGATCCGATCGCTCGTTTGTAAGTTAAAAATACCTGATTTTTCAAATTTTTCCGACTTAACCCACCCCCCACAAATCCCCGGAAGAGATCGAATCCTTTCCTGTTATGCCAATCACGTATCTAGGACCTGTGCATATTTTTGCCGAAAAGTTTCATCCCAATCCCCCCACTCCAAGTTTGTTCCAAGATTTCAGGTTTCCCCTCCCAACTTCCCCCAATGTCACCAGATCCGGTGGAGATTTTAAAATAAGAACTCTGAGACATGATATCCTTCTAAATATCAAATTCAATTAAGATCTGATCACCCGTTCGTAAGTTAAAAATACCTCATTTTTTCTAATTTTTCCAAATTAACCGTCCCCCCACTCCCCCAGATGGTCGAATCGGGGAAACAACTATTTATAGTTTAATCTGATTTGGTCCCTGATACGCCTGCCAAATTTCATCGTCCTAGCTTATCTGGAAGTGCCCAAACTAGCAAGACTGGGACAGACAGACCGACAGACCGAAAGACCAACAGAATTCGCGATCGCTATATGTCACTTGGTAAATACCCAAGTGCCATAAAAAGGAGACAGTTGCTTCCTTTATTCATACTCCAACAAAGGTGTACTTGAACTAGGAGGCAATCTTACATCACTGTCATGCAAAAGCAAAAATAATAAGCAAAGAATTAACAAAGGACATGCTAAATTAACCTAAAAATAAATTGAGCAAATAAAACATAGAATACTCACTTCAAATCCTTGTACCAAAGTCTAAACGGCTTGTCTCCTGCTTACATAATTTAATAGGTTCTTAAAGATTAACTGCTTAAACAGAGAGTGGATATCAAGGGATTTTACATTTCTCTTAGAAGGGTGGGTGGGAGGTTCACAATCAGTGACGTATCCAAGATTTTTTTTGGGGGGGGATTTACAAAAAAACTTCAAAACACTTCAAAAATTGGTTTATATTCAATTTTGTTACATTTTTACTAGTCGGAAAAACATTTAAGGGGGAGGGGGGTCAACCCCCCTGGATACAGTCTTGGTCATAACATGAATAAGTTACATTTTAGTCAACAAATGTGAACAGAATATTCTTCCTTGGAAAAAGGCTTTCTGATCAGTCTCAGGGGGGAGATGCCCCTTCCCTTTTGGGCATATATGCATAATTTTATAGAAGTGAAAGCCTTTTTGAAGTTTCTTCATTTTCATTCCAATAAACACAACTGAAAATCATGTTACATAGGATTTAAACAATGGAAGGCCCAGGGATTGGGGTTGAAACCTACCTAAAGCCACTGAGTGGGTATGCTTGAGGTAGGTATAGTTAATAAGCTGACAAATTATTTTGCGCGGCGACGAGCTGGTAATAACATCTTTTATCCCAAACTGCGCTGTTTTCTACTGTCTATCAGCTAATAAGTATGCCTCTAGCAATGTATAGCACTCTTACAATCAACTTAACTCAGTTTCAGAGACAATTTGAGTTAAATGCTTTAAAAAACTGAATAATTCAGCCTTATTTAGTTATTTAATGCTTAAAAGCATAACTGTAATAAGACGTAATTGTCAAAATTTGTCTTTGGCGTGATGAGATTGTTCTGATTTTTCAATCATTTTTACAATAGACGTAAAGTATATGCTTAGCAATGGATTTGATGTTAAATATATTTATTAGATATTGGCCTGGTTAAGACAAAATTGTTCCACACTTTCAATTATTTTTGTGATAGGCGTCAAGTGTAATTTTTATGACAGATTTGAGGTTAAGTATAATTGTCTTTGAATTAATCCTATATAGGGTTTAAATATAGGTTTTATGAAGGATTCAGCAAAAGCATAATCCTCAATCATCAGTTAGCACAACACAAATCTTTTTGCGATGGATTAAAGATCCCTAAGCTATCCTTAATCCCCAAACCAAGTACAGCAAAACCTGTTTGAAACTGCACAATTTGAGAATTTTGAAATATAACTTAACAGCAACTCAGCTCACAAAATGCCTTTGTGAGCTGAGTCTAAAGACTAAAAGCATTACCATGCTCAGAAAAATCAAAAGAAAAAGGATGAGGCCAAAATTGGACACGGCCAACAAACCCATAGCCAAACTGACCAAGAAAAATTCAAACCCCATTAATAAAAGTGTAATCTAGAGCTATAGCTAAATAACCCCCACCCCCACCCCCCAAAAAAACAAAAAATTCTGCCTCGCATTAAGACCAGGGAAATAAGAAAAGGGCTAAATAGTGCACAGGCTAAAACTGGGAAGCCCATAGCCCCAAACAGAATAAAAAGATTAGCTAAAAAGGTTGAGTACTTTCACAGCACGAACCATTGTACCAGCAATAATGATCATACAACACTGGTGCAGTTGGTAATAAAAAAAAAAATCCAAGAGGAGGGAGGAGCATTCTACAAAATGTCCTTCCCATTGTTCCTTTAACCACTACTTTTGACATCTATTCTTTTTTCCATAGAGTGGTTAAAACTCTTTTTAAAGGAGTTCGAATTTTTTATTTCTATTTTTTTAGCATCAGGTATATTCAAATATTTGATTTGCCGATAGTCTTTTAGAAAGCTCTGTCACAAAGTTTCAGATGACTTTCAAAACTTTGAAGGAGTCAACGGAATTTTTTAGGGGAAATATCACCAGGAAGATTGTTACAAATCAACATGACATGATGGGTGATGCTGTTGTTCAAGTCCTTTGTTCTTGGTGTGTCAAACCAAAGCTATTTGGACTGAGCTGAGTGCCTTTGTATCAGCTGGACAACAGTGGGAGGGGACCAAAAATGAGAGAAGGGGGTGAATTTAAGTACTTCTATAAAACGACTAGAAAACAGCTCTCCAGATTACTATTACTGACTTCAGCACAAGCAAAGCATTACCTTTTTTAGCTGATTAATGGCAATTTGTCCTCTGCTATCATCTCGTGATGTAAGGAAGACATCACCATCAAACTTCTGACAAAGTTCTTTGACAATGGCAAAGCCAATTCCTTTATTTGAACCAGTTACCTAAAAAATCAAACACTGTTTTTAGGACTTGAAATGAGTTTGCATTTAGTGGTCAAAATTTTTATTTTTTTATTTTTTTTATTTTTTGCAGCAGAGGAGAAACAACACCTTCTATATATCAAATTATGGCGGGCTTTTATCATAGGTATTTCTTAGTTTCCTCCGACTAATGTGTCCTCAAAGGGATAGCAGCTCATACATACAGGCTGGCAGTACATTATATTACCAGCACAGAAACTATTCTAAGGTTCATTTGAATTTAAATATAGAGGTTTGGAAAAAAACAATCTCAAAACATTAAAAAATATGTACTCTATATTCTTTTTCAAGGTAATTATTACTATATATAATTACTAATTATATATTTATAACCATGATTGCTATGTAATAATTTCCCAAAATGACATTCTTAGACAAAAGATCCCCAGATATTGTGGAAAACCCAAAACCTAGATCTGGTCTCATTGGATGGGTACTTTGACGTAATTGTCATGGCTGTGACTGACCGTCATACCTGAACAATTAATGAATGGGAATCAAGAGACCATGCACAAGACTATGACGGAATAATTTAGCCTAGGGCCCAAATCGAATGTCTAGAAAGTTGATCTCATAATTACACCACCACTTTTTTTCCTATTAATAAAGTTGGGTAATCCTGTATAAATATTCCTTCCAAGAAGGAAATGTTATCAATAATTTTAAAGGAGTACCATTAAATTCCTCACTTCATTTTTTTTTTTTTTTTTTTTTTTTTTATATATATATATATATATATAGAGTAAACCACAGGATAAATTATGACTATTCTGTATTCCTGGCCAAAGTAGAATTTGAACTCCCTACTTACTGCACCTTTTAATGTTCTTTCCAACTAGTCACTGCCTTTGCAAATTTTATTTTTAGCTCTTAAAGCAACACCTTGTTTCTTATTAGAAAGGTTGTATAAATAGTCCAAATAAGGAAGGGGGGGGTAAATGAACCAATGTACTTAAATTAATGACGTAAGTGAGTGATTATGACTGCTTTAAAGTTGTTTTCAGAGTACTGGGTAACTAATTTCTTCTGGGAAGCAATAAGGAACAAGGTATCACTTCAAGGGTCTGAAATAGCATTTATCAAGGAAGCAAGCCTAAACTAATTTCTTCTGGGAAGTAATAAGGAACAAGGCATCACTTTAAGGGTCTGAAATAGCATTTCTCAAGGAAGCAAGCAAACGCAGTTATGGGTGACGAGGTAAGAGCTTCGGAATGTGGGTTTCCCATAGATTCGCCATGTGGGGTTTCCAGGGCTTCAGCAGCATCAGGTGACCTGTTTGAATGGCAGAGCACCTTTATGTGACGCCTGTTTCGCCGATAGGTTCCTCCTCAAGGAAGCAAATAGTATATTTAGAAAGAGCAAAAAAACATGCATTTAATGGTATGTTTACCTTGTACCATCTGAATAATACGAACAACTCAGAATTCACCAGCCATAGGCTTGTTTTGTTATAAAAAAAATAAGGTAATGAGACTTCACAACACTCTTTTCCAAACGTAATTCCTCCCTCCTATCAGGAGACATAATTGGCAGTGATGTGCAGCTGTCTATATATTGTGTAGTTTATTCTTTAGTCTCTAGTGACTTTGTTCAAAAATTGACTAACATTTCCTCGTTTATACAAACCTGGTGATAAATGTGTTCAGTTTTCCATATGAATTTAATTTAGTAACATACAGGACTTGTGCCCTTCCTCCAAGTATAGTTGGGGGGTTTTCTTAAATAGCAACGAAGACCACACTGCCTTTCCATATCAAACAAACACAACTTAAAACAATAGGGAAATTTTTCCAAGATAGTGGACCTGCACTTCCCAAATTCCTAAGTTGTTTTCGTTTAATTGGTTTTTTCTTAAATTATTTAACACTGCCATCTATCATCTTATCTTTTTTATTACCATCTACAGTTTTATGCACATAATAAGTCAACTAGCCCTTACGACAGAGAAAATGAAGAATTTCTGGTGTTGAAGTCATTGGCTATTGTAAATGACCCATTTAAAACTATCTTCGTTCAGACTTTAACAACTAGCCATGGCATTACAGCAATCAGATATCAGCTCTTCAGATATTTTCCGAATTGGGATATACTGGATTATGCCTTGTCATTTCATCATGCACATGAATTGTTTAGTTTCACCCTCAGTAAAGATGAATTTCGACCCTGCAGCAGAATTAAAAAATATGACTAAGCATATTTAACTAATGGTGGACCCACAAGTTAAGTGTCTAAGACAGAATTGTCAGAGATATTAGAGTTTGTAAGCTCTCAGTAAATTTTATAGATGGGATTGACTTTAGTGGTTTGCAACTAAATAAATTTGCTCAGAGTATGTGCAAAACTTTTGACTCCTCTACCTAATCATTAAAAAAAAATGAATTTAATTGTTGTTGGAGCCATGTATCTTAAGACAGAATTATCAGAAAAGTGTGAGAATCTTCAGTAAAACATATCTACAGAAAGAACAAAAAAGGACAGAAACTAATATCTACAGAAAAGACTAAACTGAAAAGAGCTCTACTCAAAAAAGACCAAACAACCTTAGTTAAATGACTGGAAGCAATTCTGTGAAGAACAATGTAATGAACATCCATGAAGAAAAATTCATAAAATAATTGAAAATATTTTACTTATATTTTACCGATTACTGTAAGAAAAAGTGACAAATATCTTTGTTCAAACCTATAGGGAAGACAGTTTTGTGTTACCAGATTGTTACTTTCCTGTGTGTTCAAGCGAATATGAAAAAAATTGGCCACATAATGGATCAGGTCACAGTCAGCTATAAAACAAGAGCCTAAGCAGTTTGGAATCTTTGTTGGCTTCAATGCTGACTGATATGTAAAATCACTAAAATATGGAATTGCCAAGGAACCAGATGGCAATGTTGACATAATCATTTTATTAAACATCTCAGTTCTGGACCCTATTTTAACCCTATATTTATTGTTTGATAAATTTCCTTCTAAACTGGAAAAAAGTGAATGTTGTAGTTTTATTAAAAAAACAGAAGTCTGACAACAGAATTAGTTTTTCATATAGGTCAATTAGTCACACATCCTATCTTGAAAAAATATTTTAGAAACTAATGATTTCAAGATTAATTGCTTTAACTGAAAATTGTGATTGGATACCAAGCAATTAATTTGGATTCACAAAGAATAGATCCACCTTAGATGTCACTTCTAAATTAGTTACATCTACTGAAAATAATAAACAGTATAAGCATTACACTTTATACCTGTTTTCTATACATAAGGAGTTTCTAATACTGTTTGGCACTCATTTTAATTTTAAAATCTTGTCTAATCTTTTTGGTTAAATTAACTAAAAGCTAAAGTTTCAATAGATGGACTCCACCCTCCTCCCCAAAGTTCCAAGGTATCTGTGCACAGTGCCATTCCGTATAAATGGGGACAGAACACAACCCTACTTGACTCCTGATTTAATACATAACCAGCTCCAAACCTCATTTCCTATCTTAACTGCAGCAGTGTTATTCTTGTAAATAGTACTAATCACTTTAATGTATTTGTCTGGTATACCATACTACAATAAGACCTTTTCTAAGGTAATCTATAAAACTGAGGACCAAAGGTGTTTGAAAACTAAGGCACTTCTCAATTATTAACCTGAGGGAAAATTTGGTTGACATGTCCTCTACCTTTTTTAGAACTGCACTGTTCTTCTCTTAAAACTTTGTCTTCAGCATCCTTTAAGTAATTTACTTCCTACAGGGACCAGACTAATGCCTCAATAATTACAACACTCACTCTAAGAAAGTGGTTTAATTATGGTTTTCTTAAAATCATTAGGAACTTTTTCTTTTTCAAAAATTACATTCATAATCTTCAGTAACTTATTTCTAACCTCAAAGTTACCATATTTAAGAAATTCATTAACCACACTATCAACACCTGGAGCCTTATTATTTTTTTTTATCCTTTTAGTACTGTTGCTATTTCTTCCTCACAAAACAAATCTTTCTTCACATCCAAAGTAACACAAACTTTTTAATTTTCCTCTATATCTTTTCTTACAAATGTACCTTGGCTTAGCACGTCTTAAAAAAGTTCCACCCTTTTCTCTTTAACTCTTTCCTTATCACTAAATACCTTACCTTAATCCATCTGAAAGCTTTAAGGTCTTCCAGACCTGTAGTGCTCTTGAGTTGATGACTGCCAGTCGAACCTCCACTGCTTCTTCTCCCACTCTTTGTCAAATTGGTTTTTCAAGGACTGGATGGAGGGAGCACTGACAGTTGAATCTTTCAGTTGATTCCAATGGTTTATGACTCTTTTCGAAAAGGATGTTTCGTGAGTTTTTTATTGGGAGCTTGACTTTGGTAGCTTCTTGGAGTGTCCTCTTGTGTTGTGCTGGTTGGTAATGAGACTGCCCCCCAAAGATTGCTGACTTTTCGTTCTGCAGCTTGTAAGTAAGAATCATTGCTGCACAAGCGTCTGTAAACCAGAGTGGGTAGTTTAAGGTACCAGAGGCGGTCCTCATATGACGTTGATGCTAGACTTCGTATGCGTTTTGTTGCTTGTCTCTGTACGTTTTGTATGAGCCGTTTTGACGTTTTGATCACATCTTGTTGATAAGAAGAGCCAGTAAGACACATGCCAAAATCGAGATGGGGTCTGACAAGAGCCTTATATAGTTTTATAAATATAGATGCCTGTCTGCTGTTGATAATTCGTTTTAGTAGTCGAAGACTGGAGCTTGCACGGGAAACAACATGCTGGACATGGCTGTGAAATTTAAGTTTATCACCAATGATGACATCAAGATCCCTTTCTTCTGCTCTGTTCTCTAGTTGCTCTCTTACTTTGGTGGTGGGGTTGTAGATTGTGTAGTTTGCCATTGGGTTATTGGTCCAAGGTGTAATACACAGCATTTTCCTACACTAAATTGGAGAAGCCAGTCTTGGGTTCAAACTTATAGCTCATCTATGTCATGCTGGATACTCTGAGGGCATGCAATACCAAAGAGTTTGGCATAATCAGCAAACAGGTGCATGCCATTGTCAATATGGTTAAATATGTCATTGATGTAAATCAGAAAGAGAGTTGAACCCATTACAGTTCCCTGCAGTACTCTGTTTATTACTTTGGCCTCGTCAGAGTAGATTGCTTGGCCATCTGTAGCAAATAAGCAAACTTTCTGCTTGCAATTTGTAAGGAAATTCATCAGCCAGTCTACAACAGCCTGATGGATGCCAATAGCGAATGTTTTGAAGGGCAGTCGACTGTGAGAAACCTTGTCAAAGGCCTTAGCAAAGTCCAGCATGAGCAGGTCAACCAGATGTCCATGGTCAATTAGGTCTGTGATTTCTTTGTATGATTCCAAGAGGTTTGTTTCAATTGATTTCCCTGACTGGAAGCCACACTGCTTGGGGGACAAGATCTTGTTGGTTGTCAAATACTTAAGGATTGAATCATTGACTATGTGCTCAAGTATTTTGACAACGACTGGCGACAAGCTAATAGGCCGATAGTTTTCAGGCTTAGAACAATTACCGTTCTTGAAAACCGGTGTAATGTTGGCTATTTTCCAGTCTGCTGGCAGCTCTCTAGAAGAGAGTGATGTCTGGAAAATTGTCTTAAGTGGTTCTGTTATGATAGCTGCAGTTTTTTTTCATAGCCTGGGATTTAGGTTATCTGGTCCTGGTGATTTGTTAGTATCTAATTTCTGTAAGTGTCTGAGAACCTCTGTAAGCAATAGAGTGATGCTTTCCATTGGAGATTTTACAATGTATCCAGGTGAAGAGGGTAAAGGACCATGGGATTCAGTGGTGAAAACAGAAACTAATTGCTGATTTAATGAGTTTGCAAGCTTGTTGATATCAGTTATTTCTTCACCTTCCTCAGTTACCAGTTTCCTGATGCCTTGTCTATTATGGTTTTGGCTAGAGACATATCGCCAAAATTTCTTTGGATTTGGCTTCACTTTGTCTGAAAGCTTAGATTCGAAGCTTGTGTATAAATTGCAGGTTAAGCTTTTAAGTTTGTTCCTGCTCTTTGAAAATTTTTCTTTGTTTTCTGGGGATGGATGCTTTTTGTACTTCTTCCATTGTCTGTTTTTTCAGTTAATTTCTTTCTTAATATCTCTTGTCATTGTCAGTAGTATTCGCAGTTTTCATCATCCAAGGAGATGGAACAAGTCCAGATTGATTTCACGGGGATAGCTTTAACTGGAACAAGTCCAGATTGACTACTCCCTATCAATTTATTAACATGCCAGTACAATATTTTCATATTGTAATTTCAGCAAAGATTTCAGCTGAAATCTTCTGAAATTTCAGCTATAAATTAACCCTAGACACTAGGCTACTAGATGGTGATCTTGACTTTTAACATCAATAACAGTACTCTTATATACCCTAGTATCTTGTATTGATCCTGCCGGTCTTGGGTTTACTGTAACATAGTGCGTGACCTTGGTGTTTACTTTGATACCCAATTGAAATTTGATAAGCATGTTTCGGAAATTGTAAAGAATGCAAATTATCATTTATCGTCTATAAGGAGAAGCTTTTGTAGGTTTAACCTTCGTAATTTCTTGCTACTATACAAATCAATGGTGCGCCCTCTTCTTGAGTATAATACTTCTGTTTGGTTTCCATTAAGTCTAACGGATGAGCATAGGATCGAAAAGGTTCAGAGAAGGGCCCCTAGATTGGTCCCATACCTTCAGCGCCTTTCTTATCCACAGAGACTTTCGAGGCTTCAACTCCCATCGTTGAAGTTTCGTAGACGTTCCAATGACCTTGTAAATGTGTTTCGTATAATTAAAGGAGTGGATGATGTTGATCCAAATTTATTTTTTAAATTTAGCCATTATCACTCTACTCGTCAGCATGATTATAAATTATATCCCCCAAAACCACTGAAAAAAATTGATCAATTATCTTCTGTTAGTAGAGTTGCTGGACCATGGAATGGTTTGCCTTTGGAGGTTGTCAAGGCAGAGAGTGTTCGAAATTTTAAGAGTGCATTAGTAAATATGCCTTTTTATTTAGATGCTTTTGTTGTGTAGTGTTGTTTTATTTAGAAGTTTTTGCTGTTTAGTTTGTTGTTGCCACTTTACTTTAGATTAGTATTATGATTTTGTGTTTTTGCAACAAGCATTGATGCTTACCACTATTCGTAATAATAAATAAATAAATAAATAATCCATAAAGTTTGCTGTCTTACCATCATATGAATACCATATCAACTTATGGGCCATTTTGTGACCAAACACTGTATTGGTTATATTTAGATTGTTATACCTACAAAATTGCAGAAGTCTGTAGCCACTACTGTTTTCTTTTTCTACCCCAAATTTAACTAGGGTAGAATACCATCAATCCCTATTTCTACCAACACAAATGTTAAAATCTTTTAGTTAAAACACCTTATTTCTACATGGGACCCTGTCTATTTGCTTCTGTAACTGTAACTAAAATTCATCTGAGTCACTAGTATATCAGCCAGTTGGTTTAACAGGGACATATACTACTGTAACCAATACCCTGAACTTTTTAATCATAAAATGAGCAATTAGTATTTGATTATTAATAACTTCCAAGCCTATACAAGACTTAGCAGCTACCTTGTTCATCATGAGCTCTACTCCCTGTCTATGTAACTGATTCTTCCTGCTGGAGCATAGAAATTCTATATCACCTAATTTTATGCTTCCTACCCCTGGGATATGAGTTTCTGAAACTCCTAATAAGTCCAGTTTGAATTGTCAGAATTCACCAGTCAAAATGTTGACACATTAGTCATTTTTTAATGTTGTAACAGTCCAAGTTCTAATTTCCATGTTCTTTAAATCATTGGAATTATTTTGGCCTCAGGAAAAGCAATGATCCTGGATACCAGTCCAGGACATGGACCAATATATCTTCTCAAGTTTACACTGAAGTGCTTGAACTGGCTTGGTTTTTCAGTTGTTTTTTTTTAGGTTTTTCTGCCCAAAAGTGCCCATAAAACTGGTTAATGGAATTTTCCATCAACCAGAATCCTGTGTGAATGCTGTGCTGTTTACTAGGCTACAATTTTCTTGAGGGGTGCCACTCCCCAAGTGGGAATAGAGTTGACTGCAAGGTCCCAAGTCTTGCAGGTATCCTGAAAGGGTTGAGGCAGCCCTTTGTAGAGGCTGTTGTTCATAGATCTGGATTTTACACCCTGTAGCAGTTGTCCTCCTATAGAGGATCCTCTCACAATGGTGTTTTGCATCACCATGCAATTTAACCAATTACTGGGAGAAGTTTTGTAACTCATGGGATGTGTGGACACTCTGGTGGGCCCTGCTCAGTGTACATTTGAGGGGCCTTCTTCCTCTTCCGCCTGTTTTTATGGCCCCAGGTGAGGGTGCCCCAGCTTTTATTATGGACCTTCAGGGACAAGCTCCCTCCTTGATCAGTGCATCCTATGGAGGTACCCTGCATATCTAAAGGGCATTTCCTTATTGCCACCTGGGGACACACCAAGTGGCCCAGGGGAGGCCCTTAAATAGCAGTAGACTCAAAACAGCATAAGTAAGAAGAACCAGGAAATACCTATCTGGGCCCTGCTACGGACTGTGGATCATTCCATCAAGCACACAGGCATGATTCAGACTCATCTTGCTTGGAATTTGGCTGGCAATTTTAATCCATGTTAATTTTGCTTCAATTGGGCAAAATCCAAAATTTTTTGCTTAGGGCAATACCTTTGTAAAAATGCCCAGTAGAAAATAGGCCATTTAGACCATTAATGGTTAACATACCTTGTGATTTTTACCAATCTGCTTGAAAGCAGTTTTAACAAATTTTCAGAAAAATAAGATTATTCTATGAGTAGTAAAACCTTATGAGGGGAGGGGCATTTTAGAACTTATCACCATGTGAGGTGGAAAAGAGTCCATTACAAATAATTTAAATATAAATTATCTTCAACAGAAGGGCTCAAGAGTGAAGTTTATAATTCAATGGGGAAGAAAACAGGTTTGCAAAGCTGTGTTGACCTCAGGCAGCTTGATGTTGGAAAATATGTTGTTAGTACTAATAGTGGTGTATCTTTCATTTGTTAATTCACAGTCACCTCTGTTTGCTTTAAAGCTGACTTATAATATGGCTTTATTTCTGTTTGTTTTAGACTTTTATATTGTTCTTTACTTTTCCTTGAAATTCTATTCGTTTGGATATCATTTTTTTTTTAGCAATTTGTGTTCTTTTTTTAACAGACATAAGATACATTTTTAGTAAATTGTAAAATATTGTGAAGTTTTTGGTGCTGAATTTACTTTTCAAAATATGCAGTTTTTGTTCTTTTAATATTCTACCTTCCAGTTGAAAAATATTTCTAGGTTTGAAGTCAAATAGTAGGATTGTGTTTATGTCTTTTTAGTGTCAGTGTACCTCTTATTCCAATACTATATATGCAGCTAACTGTAGACTGGAACAATGTAATTTGTTTAGTGATCACTACCCTGTCTTATGCCATCTAGATAAATAGATACTCCTAGGTGTTGTAAAATGAAAAGGTTTATGACTACAAATTTTATGACGACCCCACTAACTGGGACATATGACAAAACTGATAAAAGTAACTAACAAAAGGAAGAAGTCAAACTATAAAAACAAACTGAAATATTCAAAAAGAAAATACTGTAAATATCCAAAAGGATTGTATTGTACAACCAAGTGAGCCTTCAAAATGTTATATATTGTGAAATAAAGATTACTCTGAAACAAAGCAAAGTTTTATGGACAGAAAAGACCTTATAATGTGAACAGGAAGATGGAGACAGTTGCATAATCCATTAGCTCAGAGTAAAAGGCTATAACAAACCATATAACATACCATTTTCTACCTGCCAAATATCTCTCCAAGACTTGATGATTTACCTTAATGCTTTGTAAAAGCTCTCGCTAAGTCTTGTACAGAGTTGTTTTGGGACTAATAAATAATGCATACAGTAGGCAATCCTCAAGTGCTTGGAAATTTTCTACATCAAAAAAGTCAGTTGAAGATGGCACAAAAATCAATTTAAAGGTTATAAAAAGGAGGCTTGAATTTACAACAGAGCAGAGAAAATTTGTGAATATTTTTCAATAAGGGTTTTGTTAAAAAGATTTGCAATAGTCTCCTATGTTTGTAACAGAAACCACAATCTGCTTTGAAAAATGAATAGGGTAAAATTCTAGTTTAGTGACTGTTGGCTATCTCAGAAAAGGGTTAGGTTTGAAAAATGAAACTTTCAGAGATGGGTCTACAGGCTAAAGTATGTGCTGGGAAGGTATTTTTAAGTACCTACCTCTACCCCCTCTCTCTCTAGATTGTCCTGACCTTTAAAAATATGTGTGTTATAAAAAGTGAAACCTTGCAAAATAGATCTTCTGCTTGAATGAAGTACAACAAAATTGTTTTCAGCTGCACAACTTTGCTCAATCCCTATTTATAAGGTTTTAAAGATATGCAAATACTAATTCCTCAGTTTCGAAAAAAAAAACACTGATATGGCTCAGAATTCTACTCAAATAGCAGGAATTGCATTTTCAGAACTAAAGGCAGAGAAAAAGCAACTGGTAACTGAAAATTAAAGTAGAATGTTGTTTTGTCTAAATTTCGATAGGAATAGACCTGTCATGTAGACATATCTCAGGGCCCTCTAGAGGGAGAAGGAGTGGAGGTGGGTACTTTAAAATACCTTCCTAGGACATACTTTAGCCTGTAGACCTATCCCTGAAAGTTCCATTTTCCTAACCTAACCCCTTTTTTAAGATAGCCAAAAGTCACTAAACTAGAATTTAACTCTGAATTGAGGATTGAATAGCAGCAAAAATCAGAGGTAAATTATTAACCTCCTTGGCAGATTATTTTAATGGTCAAAGCACAGAACTAAGGATTGAAAAAAAAACACTGTCAGATTTGAAGGTGTTTTCCAAAAGAAGAATTGATCAAGGTTGAGTCTAAGGTCCCAACATAATTACCCAAAACCACTTGAGGACAGAAAACTAGCCAAAATATAGAAAAACAAACATATGGACAAAAGATACTGACTTAAAATTTGCTACAAGAAAAAAAAAACTCAAATTCACCAAGAAACAAATTGAAGTACTCCCGAAGATAGGTAAATATGGATGGGAATAGGCTACAACTGACCAAGGGAAGGATACAGAAGCAGTATAAATGATGATAGCTTACTAGAACTTTCCCTGCCTGTTTTTTATATCTTTTTTGAAAAAATGAGAATTTCACCACCAGAAGATCTGAAAACCATTTTGCCCAAAAACATTTGAAAACACCTTTGCCCCTCCCTAAACTTTTGTGAATTGTTACTGCTGTTTGTGTTTAGGCCCATTTACCATCAACAGTTTGCAATACCTAAATAAACAAGAAAATCGATAAATTTTTAACTTACAACAGCAACTTTCTTAGCAGTCATTCCACTTGATCCAGTTCCAAAAATTTTAAAAATGGGATTTTGTCTTTTTAATTTATTTAATATAATTGCTATTTTTGACACTGTTGCCAACGTCAGGGAAGGATAATAGACCAAAACAAGCAGTGCAGATGCGAGGTGATTACTTAAAAATATTTCATTGGTTACTAGATGCTTTTGCTTGCAATTTCACAATGGATTACATTTATCAGTAAAAACTTTACATGAATTTGGATGCTTTTATTTGGTTGATTATTGGGATATTGCTTTATCTTAGTTAATTCGATTAGTCAACCTTATTCAAGTACTTATTTATTTCAATTAAACAAAAAAACAAGTTTTTTTTAAATGAAAGTGTAAAACGTCGGTTGATTCGTAAGAAGACGTTTATTCAATACTTGTAGAACCCAGGTCAACTGGAATAGAAAAGGTAAGTCAGAATGTTATATGCTTCCTCTTTTCCAAACTAGTGAGCTGGTACAAAAACCATACTATATATTACCAACAAATAACACTATTCCATAACCAATTCACCCCACTTTAATCGGGCATGCATCACCAGACCAATTCTTTCGATTAGTGGTCTTCACTCTTAGCATACGAGAAGGCGCTTGGCTCACTTCTCTAGCACTTTTCGTACTCTCATACATACTTCATATACGATAAGGCACTTGGATCACTTCTTTAGTTCACCTCTACTACACTCACTCTACGGCTTCTTTACATTTACAGGTTAAGTTTCTTTACAGGCTTTACGCATCGACCTGAACGGGTTGAATACGGAGCACCCTGTAGATCCGCGTGGGTCGTGCGACTTGTGCTTGGTACAGGTATTGGCGTATGGAATGCTGGACTAAGATCATGGGAAGTCGGCCGTGAGTTTACATCAGGCGTTTTAGGTGGAGGGGTGAGAGCGGCAAACATAGTTATGGGTGACGAGGTAAGAGCTTCGGCCTATGGGTTTCCCGCAGATTCTTTATGTGGGGTTTCCAGGGCTTCAGCAGCATCAGGTGACCTGTTTGAATGGCAGAACACCTTTATCTGACACCTGTTTCGCCGATAGGTTCCTCCTTCGTTCGTCTTGATTATGTATGATCTAGGATGCTTGTCTGCTCTAACGGTTGTGCCAGACTGCCATGTCTTACCCTGGATTTCGGCTTGAATTGGTTGGCCGACTTGCAGGGGTTTTAGTTCTTTTGACTGCCTGTCGTGGTATTTCCTTTGGCGTGATTGTTGCTTTTTGCGGTTCTGCACGAACTCGCCATGATGAACGATTTTTTGGATCAGTAGTTCTCCAGTGCAAGGAACTATCGATCTCAAGTTTCTGCTCATCAGCATCTGGGCTGGGAAAGCCAGTCCATCGACCGGTGTGTTCCTGTATTCGAGCATGGCCAACTCGAAATCGTTTCCTGTGAGATCAGTCTTAGTAAGGATATCTTTGGCTGTTTGTACTGTCCGTTCCGCAAGTCCGTTTGACTGCGGAAAGTTTGGCAATGAAGTCTTGTGAGCTATTTCCCAGTCTTTTATGAACTTCTGAAATAGAGCTAATGTGAATTGCGGATCATTATCGGAGACGAGGACGCTAGGGATTCCATACCGCGCAAATCGTTTCTTCAAACATGATACGATTTGATGGGCGTATGCACAGCTACCGCCTCTATCAACCTCGAAAAACCGGCTGTAGTAGTCGACGGTGATGAGGTAATATTTTCCACTCTTGTGGAACAGATCACAACCGATCTTCTCCTAAGGTAGGCGAGGGATATTATGAGGTAACAACGGCTCCTTTTGATTCGAGTTCTGATATTTGGTACACGCATAGCAGTGTCTGATATGTTCTTCAACAGCCTTTGTCATACCTGGCCAGAACACAATAGAGTGAGCTCGTTGCTTAGTCTTTTCAATTCCGAGGTGTGATGAATGGATGCGGTCTAGGATGTTCTTGCGGGAATTTTTTGGAATAACCAAACGATCGCCTTTCAATATGATCTGGTCTATGACTGTTAACTCGTGTCTGACGTTCCAAAATGGGAGTATGTTTGTGGGGACGGACCTTTTAGATTCAGGCCAGCCCTTTTCGATAGTCTTAGTGAGCTCAACCAATTAATGATCAGCTGCTGTTTCTTCTGTTAGCTTTTTAAGCCTGTTCGGGCTTATTGGGAGAAGCGTCATCACAGAGTGCACGTACGCTTCGATCTCCATTTGCGTTTCTGTATCCTCTTCAGGGAGATATAAAAGGGATAGGGCGTCGGCAACAGAAATTTCTTTACCAAGGCGAAATATCACTGTAAAATCATATGGCTGGATTTTCAGTAACATCCGCTGCAGCCTAGGTGACGACTTCGAAATTGGGCAGTTTAGGACGACTTGCAGAGGTTTGTGGTTGGACACAACGATGAATTTCTGGCCATATAGGTACTGATGATAATGCAGGCAGCCGAAGAGGATAGTGTATAATTCTTTTTCTATCTGTGAATAATTCTGCTCGGTCCGATTAAGCGATCTCGATGCAAAGGATACAGTTTTTCCATTCTGAAGAATGGTAGCCCCAAGGCTGAACTTCGAAGCATCGACTTGGAGCTCGATGTTTCCTGATGTGGGATCAAGGAATGATAATGAGTCACAAATCGATTCTTTGATGTTTGTGAATGCCGAGTTGTGCTCTTCTTCCCACTTGAACTCTCGCTGGTTTACCAGTTCGCGAAGTGGTTGGTTCAGTGAGGAAAGATTGGGTATATACCTTGCCAGATAGTTCATCATTCCCAAGACGGTCTGAAGTTCATCTTTAGTCGATGGGATGCGCATTTCCTTTAGTGCTCGAACCTTCCGTGGATCTGGATGGATGCCAGCTTCCGATATTATGTGTCCAAAGTATGGGATGCTATCACTTTTGAACACGCATTTTTGAAGGTTGAGCTTCACGCATTTCTTGCGGGCTCTTATAAGCGCGCTGCGCACATTAGAATCGTGCTCTTCATCGGTTCGGCCGGATATACTGATGTCATCCACTATGACTGAAAAACCTTTGATACCTTCAAAGGCCTCCTCCATGCGGCGCTGGAATTCGTCTTGCACCGAGATTAGGCCGAACGGCATCCGTTTGAAGTTGTATTGGCCATATGATGTGTTGAACGTTGCTAATTCGGACGACTCCTCGTCAAGTTCAAGCGACCAATATCCATGGCGAGCGTCAGGTTTTGTGAAGTACTTAGCGCCGGCATGTTTCAAAACAGCTTCGTCAAATGTAGGCATTGGATGATGGGGTCGTTTGATGGCCATATTCAAGTCGTGGGGGTCGATGCAGACCCGAAGACTCTTGTCAGGCTTTTCAATTACAACTGCAGCGTTGACCCAATCTGTGGGGTGGGAGACTTTTTCTATGACCCCAAGGCTTTCCATCCTATCGAGTTCCTTCTTAAAGCTGTCTTGGAGGGATATCGGGACGCGTCTAGCTGGTACTGCTTTTGGTTCAGCTCCTTCTTTCAGAGTAATGTGGCACTTTCCTTCGAGCTGACCAATACCTTGGAAGAGGTCTTGGAATTCTTCGACAAATGGAGTTGATTTCTGGACCTTTGAGCTCTCGACTGTGAGGACCAGCTTGACTAAGTTGTGTTTCCTGCTAGTATCGAAGCCAAGGATTGGTACGGGGGCATCTTTTACAATGAAGAAGGGCTGAGTTTCACTGCTGCCGTTTGTGTATGTACATGTCAGTTTGCAGACTACAAGCGTAGGTATTTTCTGGCCGCCAAAACTAGTAAGAATCTGTAGCGTTTCACGTACTACAGGCTTTGGCTTGAGGGTCTTGAAATTCCTTTCTGGAATGATGTTTACTTGGGGGCCAGTGTCGATTTTGAAAGTGATTCTGGCTTGTCCATTCACCATAAGCTTCACATAGGGTTGGTCCTCACCTTTGTCCATGTTAACAGAATCAATAATGAGCTAGGAACCCCGATGGAATTGCTCACTAGAGGCCCGTTAGAATTGGCTACTAGGGCACCCGATGGAACTGGATGGTAGGCCCCGAATAGGATTGATTGTTAAGGCTCAAGAAAAAATCGCTCTTTTGGGGCAAAATGGAATTGCTTGCTTGAGGCACGGTGTCTTGAAGGTTTCCTTCGTAGGAGGGTCCTGATGGTTTTATCCAGGCTTCTGCAGTTTTTTAAGTAATTACCATAGCAACCACCTGCATATCTTCAAAAATATTGCTCTCTTACTTAGCAAGCACCCACATCTCGAAGAAAATTGATAACACCTGCGTCTTGAAGGAGTTTGAAAAAAAGTGTCAGTACCGGGATTTGAGGGGATAACTGTGTCACAGAATTCACTATGCTGTCCCTACTAATAGCTGCGCACTTACTTGTCTTAGTAGTATTTTTGAAATACCTGCACCATCTATATTTTTCATACCCAAAACATCTTGTAAAATCATTTTTATTAAGGTTTTGAGTTAAAGTATTCAATCATATGTTTTTTGATTTTTGTGTATGGCAATCTGTATATTCAAATTGGGATGTTCGTAAATTTAATAGCATTAATTAATAACTTATATTAATAATGAAGGTCCTTTAATAAGCGGCAATTTAGACTTTTTTTCATATACCAAAGAGATGGTACTGAGAGATACAGCTAAATTTCCATTTTTATCTTCTGAAGTATATGCTACAGTAAAATCCATTCATCACAGCTATTATTTTATTTTACATACCATCCAGTCATCTCAACCCCCTTTATATTCAGCCTTGTCCAAGTTATCCCGCATTCGATTCCGCCCAGTGCAAGTAAACTTGCATTCTGCTTTTGCTAACCTTGTTTTACCTAACCATCCATGATGATTGAGTTGTAACCTAACTTGAGTTGAAGGGGGTTGAGTTCATAGTTTATTCTTACAGAAATTTGGGTGCCCCTCATAAAATAAATGACTTAATCGCTGGTAAATGTAGCATTGTTTTAAAAAGTATAACATTGAGTAGATGATAGCATTTAGCAAAGTAAATATCTTGTACAACTTCGGTAATAGCATCGACCTTTTTTACTTTGCTTTGGGCCGATTTTGTTTTCGTTCTTAATAGCTTAAAATCATGAAGAAGTTTAACGGGGATTCTCTCAGAATGCAAGTGCTATTATTTTCTTATAAATAATATTATTTTTATAAAAATATTACTGTTATAAAAATAAAATAATTTTGACGCAAATGTTACCAATGTCTATCCATCTCTCCCTAAGCTCTCTTTTAGTAGCGAGTAATGAACACAAAATAGGTTTTGAGTTAACCCCATCCCAGGCCTAAGACAAAAATTTTCAAGAAACTCACTAATAAATTATTAGTAAGTCTCAAGTTGTTTCTTTAATTTGTTGACAAATACATACTAAAATACCTAGTACTACACCCTTAAAGTATTGTTGTCTTATCTTATAAAACACGCACCCGTGGTTTATCTTCTGGCATAAAATACGAAATTGCACATTTTTGTAGATAGGAGCTTGAAATTTTTGCTGTAAGGTTCTCTGATACGCCGAATGCGATAGTGTGATTTTTGTTAAGATTTTATGACTTTTCGGAGATGTTTACCCCTATTTTCCAAAATGAGGCACATTTTCTCAGGCTCGTAACTTTTGATGACAAAGACTAAAATTAATGAAACTTATATATCCAGAATTGGCATGAAAATTAAATTCTTTTAATGTATCTTTCAGCTTCAAAATTCCGTTTTTTTAGAGTTTTGTTTACTATTGAGCCGGGTCGCTCCTTACTTCAGTTCGTTACCACAAACTGTTTGACCGTTGATTGATTTTATGAAAAAACGATAACTTCCGTTCTCAGCTCTAATTGAGATTTTTTGATATTTTTAAATTAATTATTTTAACACTAATTGTTGGTAATTAAACTCTTAGGTTATTAGCCCTTCAGATTAATCTATGCTCAGCAATTCAAATACTATTTAATCAATCTCATTGTCACGCAATTCATTTTTTTTCTCTACCATATTTATTCAAAAAATAATTTATTAAATGTTAATTACAGATAAGAAATAATTTAACATTTTTAATGACCATGTGTATAAGTGCCCATACACAAGAAGTCATAAAACATGGGATAATATTCAAAAACGAAAATTCACTTCTAACTAGTAACAACGCTTGGAAATTATTTATGAAACTAGACCCTAAACCATTTGAAACATTGTTCCAACAGGTTATAAGACTGGAGAAAAGTACATAAGACCTGAAAGTATCAATTTTTCAATTCTTAAAATCAGACAAGGGACTACAGGCAAGCAAAAGCAACCATAAAGAAAAGAAAGATATACCATCCCCTACCTATCCCAAAATCAAAACAAATAAAATAGTTGATGATTTTGATGCAAAAATGGCCGAAATTGATAAAGCTATAGGACTCAGAAAAACCATTGAAAGATGGAAAAAGAGATCAATTAATGAAAACCAAAACCCAGAAAATAAAATTAAACCAATTAAGACCCAACTTAGACAAAGGAAATTTTATGATGGACAATATACGTTATTAAAATATGCCAAATATGCCAATCAACTAACACGGCTGAAAAGAAACCAATACAAGAAAAGATAAATCTCTCTGAAATAAAACCAACAGAAGTTGAAACGAAAGATATAACAGATATTTCCCCAAACACACAGGAAACCGCTCCAAATGAAGCCCAAACAACAAACATTGTATGTGACATTGTAACACAAACAAAAAAATACCAGTGACAATAAGGGGTACAGAAAACATTGAAGTAGCATCAAATTCCACTAATGGTACCAGCAAACCGAAATACAATTTTAAATGTCAATACTTCTGTAGAATAATAAACGTTACGACGGAAGCTACCAAAATCAACACGACCTCCCATATTCCACATCTTACTACTAATACCAAAGAAAGCACAAACGAATTAATGGAAATCTCTAAAAGCACCTCAAAGAAATATGAAACGACTACCTTCTGGAAATACAATACTCAGAACGAGGAAACTACATCAAAATTTAAATTTGAAACTGAATATACCCCAATAACAGAAGTGGAAGAAACATTCCCCACGTCGAACTCCGCGACTACTGACCCACAACCAATAGAGTTAGACACCTCAATGTCAGAAATTACTACAGAAACTATCCCTAGCGTACTAATGCCAAATAACAACGATGAAATTTTAATAACAGTAAGGCAACCATACCGATCCACTAGCTGGATTTGGGCTTCTAAGAAGAAAGGAAGAATCCAAGTTAGATGGCAAATCCCTTTTGTTGACGCCGACTATGGTAGAACACAATGTATGGATGGAGACAACAAATGCCAAGATGAAAATCACTGGAGAGAATGTTGGACTACAGATGGTAAAAAAACTTGCGCACGACTGGCCACGGCTGACGAGCCAGCAAAGAATGAACTGGAACCCCTCTCGGAATTAACCATGAAAAATGCTCATATAATATCAACTCATCAGGCATTCCTCATATTATATAGACAAAGGTTGGAAGCGTTATTTGAACTATTCAATAAAGAAATACAAAAACTTAACCAAAGCACAACACGTATATTTGAAGTATTTTTCCGAAAGAGTAAATATAAAAGCTCAACGAGTTTAATCCTGATAACTAAGAAATCAGCACCTGACTGAACTTGCCCATGGACAAGGTTGAAGCTCGTAAGAAAGCTTTCATTACGGGAATAGTGTTACAACCAGATTAGTTGTTTTTCCGTGCTTATATATCCTAGGACCATGCTTCTAATTATTGAAGTCCACTTGTTCGAGTCACAATCCAAAACAGTTAGCAAGTTTCTAACCACTTCCACTCTAATAAATTATAGCAAATCAATGTACGAAAATAAACGAAAATGTTAAAAAAAACTAAAAGTTTTTTCATTTACAAATTATTGTTTATAATATAATAAAATTTAATTTTTCAATTCTGCATTGCATAAGACCGTATATAATGAAGACATTGGGCAGAAAGAGGAATCCCAAGATTTCTGATTAGAATATATACCTGCATTTATCTGTTGCAATTATATTAGCTCATTTTATTTCTAACCGCAATGATTCTAAATTTTTATGAAAGCCTAATGAAAAGGGATTTTCTGGCAAAAATCCTTAAGTTCAGTCATGCTAAAAAATAAACAAGCAAATCCTATTTCAGTACATTTCATATATTTTAATCTAATGTATTCCACCCTCTTCAACTTAGAAGCTGTTAAACTAAGCAAGAAAAATTATTCAACAAGAATATCTTTCCCGACAATAAAAAAAAAAAAAAATCCACATGGCCATAATGACATAGGAACTAGCAACACAATGGTATTAATATCAATCTTTACCTTGACATCAACCAATACGCTTTCGAGGCAAAAAACTTAAAAAAAGTAGTCATTTGACCATTGCTCATGGATCAACTGTGTATTAATACAAAATAAATACCTGGAGTAAATTCATACTGATATCCGAGAAAAGCGGACGCTGTAATCACATGGAAAAGATGGTCCCATAGGGTCACTTATTTTCGGAGAAGATAACTTACTGGTGTACATAAAAAGACAATAAGTGAAAAAACAGACAAACCATGAAAACAAAGCTGTTAAAAACCGTTCAGTTGAAAACTATATTATTGAAATGCCCAATTTTAATCAGTTTCATAGGGGAACTTTCAACTGAACATTTTGATTCTCTTTACTTATCTTTTTGTTTTATGATGGTTATCTAACTACTAATGAATTGCGTTCAATGTTCTGATTTAAGTTAAATTTTAAATTTAAGTTAAATACAGTAAAACAATAATTGTAAATTCTAAGTTTGAAGATCTGAAAACAAATTTCCCCTAATGACAATACACACTAGAGCTGCCATGAAGAACAATCGAAGAAGTAGCAAAAAAAACATAGAAAAAGAGGGAGGAGTCTGACGGGGATTGGGGGTTATTATAAACAAACAATAAGTATAAAAGCAAAGGAAGTATATAAATCCAAAAAGACAGAAAAAAACAGATTTAAATAACATCAGAGAAGTTTAGGGTTTTTGACATTTTAAGATGACCGAATGTCCGTTTCATCTCTCATTGATGGAAGGACACATAGCAACCTAATTTCTTCTATAAGTGATTGACTAAAAGGGCCGTTCTTAGGGTTGGCATTTAAAAAAATATTTGCTGCGTGAGCTAGCCCTAAAACATTTCGATTTTAATTTATTCCATATTTAAATTCTTTTTAAGAAATATGTTAAATCATGGTATCAAAAAAACTATCGATTTTTCGTTTCTTCTCATTTAGTTCAACTTCAGTATTAGAAAGAGATAGATATAAAAAAGTTCGTTCCCCAGCAGCTAAAAAAAAGAAAGTATTTTTCAACCAGCCGGCTAGTTGTATATTTAATTTTAGTTTCATGGATTTTCAAATTCCCTAGACATTAATTACTTTTATTATTCATTTAACCGTCTTTAATATACTCTAACCTATTTAATTTTCATTTGAGTAATAATAAAACAATTTATAATACTTATTGACTTTTTTCATACAAAGAAAAAAAAAATATCCAAAGAAAAACTAGGAGTAACCTTTAAAGCTCTCAATTTAGGTTGTACATTGAAACCTATAAATCTTGAAAATCTACTAAAATAGCTTCAAAGTTTTTCCAAGTCTCTAGTTAGCTTTCTAAGTATTTAGTAAGAAAGCTTACTGAGCCTCTTTTCCTTACATTTACCAGTCAGAGTTAAATCCGCTAAACAAGAATGTGTTGCGATTTGGAATATTATAACTGAAAATTTGAATAAAATGAAATTTGAAATAACGCACATGTTTCAATAGAGCTTAAGTGTGAACACACCAGACAAAGCATGGTAAGAAAAATAAATAAACAAAGAATTAATTAAAACCTCTTCATAAAGTGGAAGCACTATAAAAGGTGGCAAAATCTCCCGTTCTCTTAAAATTGTCCTCTTGTTTGTTCTTCTTTATTTCATTCAGTCTTCTCTTCATCTTGTTTTCTTTTCGGCATTGAAGGTTGTTGGAGCTAGGACCAAAATATTCAGCTTCTTCCCGTCTCACCGATACAAATCAACCTGATTGACATAAACAACAACATAGGCTACAATCTATTTTATGTATCTATGGTCGCTAGGACATCTATCATTTTTTTAAAGTTATGATACCAGGCGTTTTTAGATTTCTTTCGATGCAAAATGAACAAATTAGTGTACTCTAGGTTTAGAGACGAGTTTGTCTCAAGGGCCTACAATTCCTAACTTCCCGTAAAACGAATTTTTGATTCTGAATTCTGTTTCCACATTGTGACGACATATTTGTTTTTGCACTGTATCAAAATATGTAAGCAGTATCACGATTGGGCTTAACCAAAAAAGAAATCAACATCAAGATTTGCCGGAGAGTCCCCTTCTTTAATACATATTCCCAAATTTAATTCCCTTCTAATTTGAACTCTGAAGTTAATAAAGGTCAGGTATCGACAATCAGCTGAAACCTTAAATATTATCCAACTAATAAAGGTGTTTTGCTGAAAATTAAACACTTCAAAGTCGGTTCTAAAAAATTGTCTGTTAAACATCCAAAACCAAACTGTGCCTTTTTTTTCAGTTTCATAAAGAAAAACCAACCAATTACATCAAGTTTGGATGTCAGAAAACTCTTCATAGAATAATAATAATTATAAAAAAAAAGTTGGACCCTGGTTTTCCTTTTGTTTCTAAGCCCTAAAGAGAAAAGAAAAACCAAAAAGGTTTAAATTCAATCGATTTGGCAGATAATTTTTCTGATACTGACCTCGAAATACGACACTAGACCCTTAAAGTCCAAACCGGCGGTGCTGATCTCCTTTTCGAGACCCTTCAGCCAGGAAGTGCTCTAGGGGATTAAGGGCCAGCAATTCTGTGCTTTCGCACACCGTTCCTGCTTACCTTCCCCAAATTTCTCCAGTTAACCATTTAGAGCTGGGTCGACTCTAGCTGAACTGACAGAATCATGTCACTGACCCCAATCCCAAACTTTATAACCGGCCACATCAGGAATAAAACCTCACCCTCGGAAAACGAATTGCAAAACCTAGCGTGCCAAACACTCAGTTAGGACCTTCCTGATTCTAATTATTGTTCTCATTAACTTTGAATTAAAATAAAAAAGCAAACATTCCCTAAACCTAGAGCTGTTCTCTTTTTTGTTGCCTAGTTGAGTGAAAAACTGCAACAAAACAACCCTTGAAATTTTTTTTAGTCTATTAGATACATTAATGACAGTTGGTAGGTAATTCTTATAATCATTTCCGAGCGTCACAGGTTTACTCTTCTGGTAAAAGTTTCCCAAAAAGCCAATCAGATGTTTAAAATAATATTTGTGCATTGAAGCATAAAAGGGGATTCAGTAAATTCTAGCACTTAATAGTTTCAAATTTAGATAATTCGCAAAGAAAGAGGGTTACAAATAGGCCAAAGATATACAATATAAAAAAAAGTACCTCTGAATATTTATTTTTAATTGTATCACGTCAGTTATAACCGTGGACACAGGAATTCATTTGACCTATAAGAGTTACACTTACCTTTTGTAACAGCTAGACACTCTATACAAAATTTTTTCATCCACCTTTTAATAGCGGCGACGATCTCTCGAACGACTCCTGAAAATACCAACACTTATAATTTCTGCCTGCTTTTGTTTGTCTTAAGGTAAACATTATACTAGAAACGGCTTTATACATTGTCAAAATGTTCTGGGGACAGTATGAGTATTAACCAGAATATTTCACATCTTTTTATTTTCTTTTTGTAAAAAATTATGTCCCTAAAGTTTAATAGGAACGAGTTAGTTGTTCGCAGAACCACATAAATTTACTTCTACAATATAATGTTTTAATGTACAATCAAAGAGCATATATAACTTAAGAGTGGAAACTGGGGTTAGTGTCGATAAAAAAGAACTCCGACACCATCTAACTTCAGGCATTTCTTTTTAGAAACTAAGATCAGACACTTATTATTAGAGTGACTTTGCCAATTACATAGAGAAAGCACAAGAAATACCAAACCCTAGATGCCACTGGTATTCTTTTTTTTTGCCGAAACCAGCACCAGTTCCATCTCTTGTCAGCTCTTCTTCTACTGTTTCAGCAAACGAGGGCTTTTCAGTCAAAACCATTCAGCCCTTTTGCTTTTGATTCCCTCTGTGAGATGAACAGAGCTACTGAAGTGGTTGCCTCTTATTTATCTTGAATCGACTTGGATTTCTCTCAGTAAATCTATTGATTCTAGGAGTTGAAATATAACAGGATGAACATTGAGCTATAGGCACTGTGGACATGTACAGTCAGATAGACTCTTAGCTGACAGTGAAATTATGTGGTTTTTGAAGCACTTTGACAGTTTAAATTGCAGGGTATACTGTGCAGACGTCAGCATATTACAATCAAATAGTCAATGGTCAATTTTTTCACCTTATAAATTACAATTCCTGCAAAGAGGGGAAGAGGGAACTGAGCCACTTGAATTAGTGAACTGATATGAAAACACCTGAAAGCTTAGCCCACTTGAGCCAGACCGAATTCTAGAATAAATTTTAGAAAGATGCTTATTAGAGAAGGGAGATAAAATTGGATTATTCTTATTTAACAGTACCTCTGTTAATCTCCAGCAGTATATGTCTCAAATGGGGATGGGTTTCCCACTTGGCTGGTCCATATTTAAGCATTCTTTGCAATTTCATCCAAGTTATGGTTACCAGTTATACCTGAGTGGCTTGGAACCTACTGAAGGGAAGTTCTTATGCCTCTTGAAGCAAGATTATCGATAATACTAAGACAATGAAAAGTGTCTATATTCATCTTATACTGAGAAGCTGAAGCCAGCAACTTTAGGCTTGAAAAAGAGTCAGAATAAACTACAATATTTTGTAAATTAGCAATCAAAGGCTGATTATTCATGAGGTGCTCTAATGCCATGATCATGGCATTTTACTCTGCATACATAACACTACACTACACTTACTCCATGGGGGGAGAGGGGGGGCTGAATGTCGATGCAATAGACTTTGCTGGCACTGGGAATTTCTTCTGGGTTTTGGCATATTCATTTGTAATGCCTCTATGCATGGATGGATTTCTTATCCGGTTACGCAGGGTATGTGAGCTATTGGCTGAAGTTCTTGTCAGATAGTTTATCAAAAGAAATTTTAGTCTTTCATTTATTATTGATAATCCACTCTCAGTAAGCAGAAACTTAGCACTTTTTGGTTTCCTAAGACCCAATATGAGACGGATTATATCATTTTGTGTAGTTTCAATTCGAAACTACACAACAAGTTTCGAAGGTGGAAATTAAGTTTTTGGTCAAGCATGAGCCCCACGCAATTAATTTGATTGTCCTCTGGAATAACTCGTTCATTTAGAGTTAATCTTGCATTAACATTATTTCGCTTATGGTGGAATCGGATGATTTTCGACTTGGTGGGTACAACGGGTAAATAAAATTTTTCAGAAAATTTCCAAACTGGAAGTGATTTTTGCAACTTTGAATGTGCAATCTCAAAGGTTTTGCCAGTTGCCCATACTACCAGATCATTAGTATCTTGTAAATTGGTGTGTGAGAGGTTCATTCCCGAGAGAAATAGGGAGAAGAGGAGGGAGCTCAGGACTGCACCCTCTGGAAGACCTTTGGCTATTGTAGTTTTGGGCGAGGAGGCTGAACCTACACAAAAAATGAAACTTCGATAGCTTTGACAGTAATCCAAGACTTGCAAGTTTAGCTAAAAGAATGTAGCGGTCGATATTATCATATGCCCCTTCAAAGTCTAGGAATGCAGCAAAGAGGACATTATTTTTAAATCGGGATGTTGAGGAGTGGCGTTTCCTGAAACCAGTTTCAGTATAAGGTATCATATCATTCTTCTCAACGAGTCATATTTGGGTTTATTTTTCTTTTAATATTGGTAGGAAGAATAAACATTTCCAAACATTAAGAATGTGGATGAAGTCCATGCATGATTTAGGTGTTCCTGCTTATAAGAAGGGGTGAGATTCTTTATCCATGTAGGGTGCATGTAGATACTAGTAACATTGGCCCTACTATGTTGTATTGCATTATTTAGTTCATTAATTGAAAATGGACGGGTTATATACTCTGATCCTGGGGAGGCTGATATATGGAATTTATCAGTAATGGGGTCGTGATGCTGTCATTATTTGATGCTAGCCTATTTGAGAAAAGAATTGCAAATATTGTTGACTTTTCATTAACATTATGATAATAGCTATTATTATATAATAGCTCATACAGGAGTAGGTTGGAAGATTTTTCCACAGATGTGGCTTATAAGTTTATGTAAGATTGGCTTACGTGTTTTCCTGGATAGACTATTTGCAAAGTTATTCCGGTAATTATATTTATCGTTTATTATAGCATTTTTGAGGCTAGCCTCAGGTTGTAATTTTTTAGATATGTAGTAGAAAAGGCTTTTTTTTTAGATATGATACCTTTGCTACCTTTTTGGTTTTTCATTTATTTTGGTGCTCATTTGTCCACCATGCTTTAGGAGTGTGATTGTTATTAAGTGTGATTTTAAATATTAGAAGTGTGTTATTACACACTTTATTAAATGTGATATTAAGTGTGATTATAAAAGAAAACCTAAAAAGAGAAAAACTAAAAAAAAATGAAAAAAAATTAAATAAGATAAAACTAAAAAGAAAAAAAAGCTAAAAAAACTAAAAAACCTGCAAAACTAAAAAAAGGAAAAACTGAAAAAGAAAAAAAAATATCACATGTTTGTTTTTGTATGTTTGAGGATTTGCATATGACGTCTGAAAAAAAAGAAGAAAATGAAAGAAAAAAACTAAAAAATAAAAAAAGAAAAAAGAAAAAACTAAAAAAATAAAAAATAAAAAGAAACAAAAAAAAACTAAAAAAGAAAAAAAGAAAAAAAATGAAAAAGGTAAAAAACAAAAAGAAAAAGCTACAAAAACCAAAAAAGCTACAAAAAGAAAAAGCTAAAAAAAGAAAAACCTAAGGAAAAAAAAACAAAAAAAAAGAAAAAAGAAAAAAAGAAACTAAAAAGATAAAAAGAAAAAAAAAGCTACAAAACTAGAAAAAGAGAAAACTAACCGTTTTCGATGGAGTATATCTTCGGACATTTTCGAGTTAAATTTCTCCCATAACTCTGTAGGAGCTGAAGGAGAGTAAGTCGTTAGTATGATTCCAAACAATGCACGAATTTGACTTGGAGTTGACATTTCGCACGCGTCATTGATGCAGTTATCCCAGTGTTGTGTCATTCTCCAATAAATTCAGAGCTTGGCATGCAGTACGGTAAGTGTCATGCATAGTACCGTTTACAGTTCTCAAATACTCAAAGGACGTCGGACCGGGTACATTCACCAAAAGCAAGTGTAGAAAGAAGTATTCATGTTGATTGGAGTGAATGGTGTAGAGTCTTCCTATCGTGGTATACTTGAAGATGGTAGGTTGGCCTTCGACTGACTTACTCTGTTTTCAACGTTCAAATGATTTATTTTTAGTATTCCACGTGTAATACGAAGGCACTTAAGTATACAGCATTTTTGCAAAAGAATCATTTTGGCATAACGAAAAGAAAGCAGTTAACGTTGTATCCGGTGTTGCACGTTGCACGTTGGATTCCGAAAAATAAACATGTTGACCATTCTGTAAATGTACCACTAAGTAAACAACAGCTGGACATCGTTCATGTATGGGAAATGAAAGAATTCGCTAAAGAGCTTCATTACTGCTTATTCATCTTCCAGCCTGATATTGTGCGATTTCATCGATATCACTGATTTTGGACTGCAAGCCAAAAACTGCCATGTCACTGCCTTTGTTGACATATTTACATATGTATTTGATTGCCTTCACGGAGTTACAATATTCTAGGTTTATGTGTGCATTAAATGTTTTTGATAGTAAAGGGAAATATGGAACAACCCACAGGTTATCTACTTCGATGGTGGTACCGTTACGCTTCTTTATTATCGCTATTTTACCACCATCTTCAGTAGATTTTCTTCTATATTGTGGGTAACCATCATTGCCAGTAATTGTGTTGGGTACTAGAAGTCGAGGATATTACTTTGTACACCTTCCTTTGGCTATGCATGGTGATTTTTCGTTCAGTGCACCGCGAGATCCATGTATCATATTTTTTACCACAATACCATATAGGCCCTTATTGACATTTTCATCAGGTATTTCAGTGGAAATCACATCATCAATTTCATTAGAAGTAATTTTATCATGTAGCCAGATTATTATATGTGCGTGTGGCAATCCTCGTTTTTGCCATTCCAATGAGTACATCCAGCATCACACTGACCCAAACACTTTAAGTTTTACTATGTAATTTATCAGTGATTTCAACTTTTGCCGGAAGACACGGGCCGTAATGTCATGTCTATGAACCGCCGATTGCCCTTGAAGTAAAATCTGCTCTATCTCGTCCCAAGATTGATTACATGTAAATGTAATAAATAAATCTGGACGACCATAGAAACGAACATACGCAATAGAATCTTGAGCATATTCATGCATATGACGGGGACTGCCAGCATATAACGAAGGTAAAATCGTTAATCTACCAACGTTAGTGGTATTACTGTCATTTACAACTGCATCTCGCAAATGAATTTATTGTTCAGAGCGGAGCTTAGTCTGATTCAGACGGATAAATAGCAAACGTTCTGATTCAATCTTTGCATACATATCAACGATGTATTGGTGAAACAATTAACGGCATTTTAAAATTTGATTTTCTTCATTGTGACGAATCATTAGTCTATAGGAATAATAATTCATTGCACTACATTTCTTATCCGTTTGTTTATTAGTGGATGGATCTATCAATTTATTATTAAAGTGATAGCCGTCAGCTCCATCCCAAAAAATGATAGGATATTGTAAGGCATCGTAGCATCGATGAGTTTCAGCAATTCTTACCAAATGAGCGTTTTGCTTATGAAGAATAATATCTCGAGGTAAAAACTGATCGCCCACCATAACGATTACCATTTCGTCGATAGTTGGAGCATTGTATCTACGCATGTAGCATTGTATGTTCGCCAGTAGGCGTTTTCTCAGCAGAAATAACAATTTTATGCGTATTATTAGGCATCAAATCGATAGCTGTTTTGAACAGATACACTAAATAATTATTTTCGTGGAAAAGAAGTTGCAATTCGGAAACGATAGTCCTTTCAATGTCGGGAAACATTTCGCAACGAGTATTCAATTCAGAATTGCTATCACTGATGAAGCACAGTTGTAAAAATTTATGATTCTCACCTGAGAATGGTAGAAGGGACCCTGCTTTATGATAAATTTGCCCTTTTACTTTGAAAGTAGGCATAAATTGATCTTGATTTTCGATTTGGGCACCAAACGACGTCATTCGGAAACATGAGTTATATTTTCTGATGTTTGATAAAAAGAACGCTTAGATTCTGACGTAGTTCCAGTAAGCAAAGTCTTCAATGGCTCTGGGGGTGCAGCCAGTTGAGGAAGTTTGACTTTTAATGAGGCACAACACATTCCCATTGTTTCACCGTTAAATTTCAAGGCCTTGCAGTAGGGACAAATTTTACACATAGTCCCGATTTGAACACATCTACTATAATCATCGACTGGGCTGTACCTGAGTGCCATGCGATAATTTTCACGTTGTTCTTGTGATTCCTCGGCACGCTTTCTTTTGGCATTATCTCTTGAAGCTGCAAGCCTGTAATCACGTTGCTCTTGTGATATCTCTACACGCCTTCTTTTTTCACTTTCTCTTTTAGCAGCAAGTGTGGTTTCGCGTTGCACTGGTATTTTAGTTCCCCGACAAGCCTTTGTTGACGTAAATTGCACATTCCTAATCTGGCATTATCTCTTGAAGCCGCAAGTCTGTTTTCACGTTGCTCTTGTGATTCCTCGCCACGCCTTCTTTTTTTACTTTCCCTTTCAGCTGCAAGTCTGGTTTCGCGTTGCTCTGGTAGTTCTTCGATACGCCTTCGTTGAAGTAAATTGGACATTCCTAATCTGGCCCTTTCTATTTGAACCAAAAGCCTGGTTTTGCTTTTTGGTAACATTCTATAACATGGACAGTTGGAAAAATCTTCACGTGCCAAGCTTGTTAAAGCTCAACAATTTATAATAAACCTCAATTTTTAAGTATCTGTTTCAAGGTTTTCGAATTACTTTAATCTATTGTCAAAATATTTCGAAATATTTATGCAATTCCCAGTTTTTTACATTTTATTTTGTTTTCTTTTTCTTCTTTATTTTTCAGACGTCATATGCAAACCCTCAACATAAAAATACGTACAACTTAATTTTATACGTACATATCGAAGATATAATCTGCCATAACAGACATAGTGTAACAGACATAACACACATACAACTTATCTATCTTCTATCTATATAAAAATAAGTTGTTTGTCTGTCTATCGACTGACGTCATTATAAGGATTGAGCTGTATGTCGTCATGAAGTTAGTCATCATATACCAATTCAAAAACGAATGTATTCAACCGAAGTAGCTGAGTTGGTAAAGCGTTATGTTCCCGGTTCTAGGTCCAAGAGGTTCCAGGTTCGAACCTTGGCCTTAGCATTAATACAAAAGAAGAAAAATAACTAAAAAAGGTAAAAACTACAAAAAAAACTAAAAAGAAAATACTAAAAAAGGTAAAAAAATTAAATAACAAAAATAAAATAAAAAAAAGGTAAAAACTACAAAAAAACTAAAAACTAATAAAACAAACTAAAAACTGAAAAAGAAAAAAAGGAAAAAAATTGAAAAATAAAAGAGAAAAATAAAAATAAAAACCGGGACTCAGGGAATATAAGTGACGACCGGGACACTCAAAGAAAAATTACAGACTGGGACACAAATAACGACGGGGACATATAAATGACGACCGGGACACTCAAAGATAAATTAAAGACCGGGACACATGGAATATACATGATGACCGGGACGCTCAAAGAGAAATTACAGACTAGGACACAAATGACGACCGGGATATTGGGAGTATAAATGACGACAGGGACACAACTAGAACGCGGACGAGGGGGGCACAGGAAATGTTCAATAAGCAATCACCATCAACAAAGCTCAAGGGCAATCATTAGAATAATGAGGCATAGATCTGAATACGGATTGTTTTTCTCATGGACAATTTTATGTTGCATGTTCAAGAGTCAGTAAACCTGACAATCTATTTATATGCCCAGACAATGGGACATAGAAGAAGGTTGTATATTCGCAAGTTTTACGTAGTTAAAAACAAATATATATATCTATCTATATTCACAGGTGGGAACTACAATGGCGCGTGACGACTTACGCGCGCGGGGGGCTTGGGGGGTTGCGCGAAGCGCCCCCACCAACTAGGTGTTGGGGTGGCGTAGGTAGGTCTATATATATAAAAATAAGTTGTTTGTCTGTCTGTCGACTGACGTCATTAGGATTGAGCTGTATGTCGTCATGAAGTTAGGTGTCGTCATGTTTGTTATGACGACGTCATGTTTGTCAACTGATGAAATTACAGACCGGAACACCGGGACACAAATGCCGACCAGGACACAGGGAATATAAATTACGACCGGGACATAAGGACACAACTACAACGGGAAAGCGTGCCGAGGAATCACAGGAACAGCAAGAAATCAGGCTTGCTGCTGATAGAGAAAGTAAGAAAAGAAAGCGTGCCGAGGAATCAGAGCAACCTGAAAGTTATCACCTGGCATTCAGGTACAGCCCAGTCGATGATTATAGCTTGAGTATATGTGTTCAAATCGGGACAATGTCTAAAATTTGTCCCTATTGCAAGGCCTTGAAATTCAATGGTGAAACAATGGGAATGTGTTGCGCCTCAGGAAAAGTTAAACTTCCTCTATTGGCTGCACCACCAGAGCCATTGAAGACTCTCCTTACTGGAACTACGTCAGAATCATAAGCGAAACGCTCAGTTGTTAAGAATTGCTGAAACTCATCGATGCTACGATGCCCTACAATATCCTATCATTTTTTGGGATGGAGCCGACGGCTATCACTTTAATATTAAATTGATGAATCCAGCCACTAACAAAGAAATGAATAAGAAATGCAGTGCAATGCATTATTATTCCTATAGACTAATGATTCGGCAGGATGAAGAAAATTATATTTTAAAATGACGTGAATTGTTTCACCAATTTGTCGTTGATATGTATGCTAAAATTGAATCAGAATGTTTGCTGTATATCCGCCTGAATCAGACCAAGCTCCGCTCTGAACAATACATTCATTTGCGAGATGCAGTTATAAATGACGGTAATACCAGAAACGTTGGAAGATTAACAGTTTTACCTTCGTCATATGCTGGCAGTCCCCGTCATATGCATGAATATGCTCAAGATGCTATTGCGTATGTTCGTCTCTATGGTCGTCCAGATTTATCTATTACATTTACATGTAATCAATCTTGGGACGAGATACTGCAGCTTTTACTTCAAGGCCAATCGGCGGTTCATAGGCATGACATTACGGCCCGTGTCTTCCGGCAAAAGTTGAAATCACTGATAAACTACATAGTAAAACTTGAAGTGTTTGGGTCAGTGCGATGCTGGATGTACTCAGTGGAATGGCAAAAACGAGGTTTGCCACACGCACATATACTATCTGGCTACATAAAAAAATTACTTCGAACGAAATTGATGATGAGATTTCCGCTGAAATACCTGATAAAAATGTCGATAAGAGGTTACATGATATTATTGTAAAAAATATGATACATGGACCTTGCGGTGCACTGAACGAAAATTCACCATGCATGGCCAAAGGAAGGTGCACAAAGCAATATCCTCGACTTTAATTATCAAAGACAATTACTGGCAATGATGGTTACCGACAATATAGAAGAAGATCTACTGAAAATGGCGGTAAAACAGCAATAATAAAGAAGCGTAACGGTACCACCATCGAAGTAGATAACCAGTGGGTTGTTCCATATTCCCCATTATTATCAAAAACATTTAATGCACACATAAACATTGAATACTGTAACTCCGTAAAGGCAATAAAATATATATGTCAATACGTCAACAAAGGCAGTGACATGGCAGTTTTTGGCTTGCAGCCCGAAATCAAAGATTTCGACGAAATCGCACAATATCAGGCTGGAAGATACATAAGCAGCAATGAAGCTGTTTGGCGAATTCTTTCATTTCCGATACATGAACGTAGTCCAGCTGTTGTTCACTTAGCTGTACGTTTACAGAATGATCAACGTGTTTATTTCACGGAAACCAACGTGCAACAAAGAGCCCTGAATCCACCGGATACAACATTAACAGCTTTTTTTCGCTTTGCAAAAATGATTCTTTTGCAAAAAACTGCTGTATACTGAAGTGCCTTCGTATTACACATGGAATACTAAAAATAAAGTATTTGAACGTCGAAAACAGGGTAAGTCAGTCGACGGCCAACCTACCATCTTCAAAGATACCACAATAGGAAGACTCTACACCGTTCACCCCAATCAACATGAATGCTTCTTTCTACGCCTTCTTTTGGTGAATGTACCCGGTCCGACATCCTATGAGTATTTGAGAACTGTAAACGGTACTATACATGACACTTACCGTAGTGCATGCCAAGCTCTGAATTTACTGGAGAATGACCAACACTGGGATAACTGCATCAATGACGCTTGCGAAACGTCAACCCCGAGTCAAATTCGTGCATTGTTTGACATCATTTTAACAACTTGCTCTCCATCAGCTCCTACAGACTTATGGGAAAAATATAAGTCAAAAATGTCCGAAGATATACTCCATCGAAAACAGTTAGAGACGTCAGATATGAATTTTGAAAAATAAGTTGTCTGTCCGTTACGCCAGATTATATCTTATCTATATATAAAAATGAAACTAAACTGAAAAGCAAACTGAAACTAAAATGTAGAAACTGGGAATTGCATAATTATTTCTATATATTTTGACAATATTTTAAAGTAATTCTAAAACCTTATAACAGATATTTATAATTTGAGGTTTATTATAAATTGTTGAGTGTTAGCATGCTTGCCACGTAAAATTTTTTCTAACAGTCAATGTTGGAATGAACACAGACAAATTGAAAAACATTGAAAAAGATAGAATGTTACCAAAAAGCAAAACCAGGCTTGCGGTTCAAAGAGAAAGGGCCAGATTAAGAATGTGCAATTTACGTCAACGAAGGCGTGTCGAGGAACTACCAGAGCAACGCAAAACCAGACTTGCTTCTGAAAGAGAAAGTAAAAAAAGAAGGCGTGCCGAGGAACCACAAGAACAGCAAGAAAACAGGCTTGCGGCTGATAGAGAAAGTAAGAAAAGAAAGCTTGCCGAGGAATTACAAGAGCAACCTGAAAATTATCGCCTGGCATTTAGGTACAGCCCAGTCGATGTTAAAGTAGATGTGTTCAAATTGGGAATATGTCTAAAGTTTGTCCCTATTGCAAGGCCTTGAAATTCAATGGTGAAACAATGGGAATGTGTTGCGCCTCAGGAAAAGTTAAAATTCCTCTATTGGCTGCACCACCAGAGCCATTGAAAACTTTGCTTACTGGAACTACGTCAGAATCTAAGCGTTTTTTTTTATCACAGATCAGAAAATATATCTCATGTTTCCAAATGACGTCGTTGGGTGCCCAAATCGAAAATCAAGATCAATTTATGCCTACTTTCAAAGTAAAAGGGCAAATTTATAATAAAGCAGGGTCCCTTCTACCATTCTCAGACGAGAATCATAGAATTCTTACAATTGTACTTCATCAGTGGTCGTTGATCAGTTTTTACCTCGAGATATTATTCTTAATAAGCGAAACGCTCAGTTGGTAAGAATTGCTGAAGCTCATCGATGCTATGATGCCCTACAATATCCTATCATTTTTTGGGATGGAGCCGACGGCTATCACTTTAATATTAAATTGATGAATCCAGCCACTAACAAAGAAATGAATAAGAAATGCAGTGCAATGCATTATTATCAATCTTCTTTTTTTAATCAATTATTATTATCAATCTTGGAACGAGATACAGCAGGTTTTACTTCAAGGATAATCGGCGGTTCATAGACATGACATTACGGCCCGTGTGTTCCGGCAAAAGTTGAAATCACTGATAAACTACATAGTAAAACTTGAAGTGTTTGGGTCAGTCCGATGCTGGATGTACTCAGTGGAATGGCAAAAACGAGGTTTGCCATACGCACATATACTAATCTGGCTAAATAATAAAATTACAAAAATAAAATCAGGTTACTTCATTGACACGCATTATATCATTCTGAGTATCCACAGCTATATTTTCCACAGCTAGTTTCCACAGCTATTTTACACTAATCTGGCTACATAATAAAATTACAAAATGAAATCAGGTTACTTCATTGACACGCATTGACACGCATCCCTCCTCCCAAACAAAGGACTTTAGCTTACTCCAAAGAAATATTAATTGAGGCTCAGCAGTGGTTGTATAATTCATTGACACTTATTACGCCATTCTGAGTTTCCACAGCTATTTTTCTTAGATTTTCAATTAGCTTCGTGTAGCGAGAGGCTAAAATTTCTTTAAAAGTGTTTAAAATGTATAAATCCTTGGGTTTGGAAGAATTCTGATCTATCCTATACAGACGCATTTGTACATGCAGTTCGTTATCATTTTTCCAAACCCTTTTATAATTTTCGCCACAAAGCTGTTTAAATTCTAGCGTAAATTCGGGATATAACTCTGCAAATTTTAATAAGAATTCGAACGTGGCAATCGTGTTACAGAATACACTGTAATCCTTCGAATTTAAACCTTTGAACAAAATTTTCACCATATTTTTCGCATGAACTGGACCTAAAATACACAGGGCTACTCGGTTTAAGTCAGCGAGATTAGTAGTTTCTTTATTTTGAATGCAATTACGCATCAAAATTTCAGGTTCTCTCCGGTGATGAATTTTATATACTATTTTATATACCATTAATATTCTATTGACAATAATAACCAGTGTATAAAACTTCCTTAAGTAACAAAATTAAAAAAGTAACAAAAAAAAACTTACTTTGAAATTTTCCAGTATTTTTCTGCTTATAATTATTACTCAGACGACAGAAATATTTTTGCAGTTTTACATTGTAAAGTTTTAACAGTTAAAAATAATCAAAAACCCACAGTTAAAATATTACAGATAAAAATACTTTGTTCATCCTCCTATACAAGATTAGGCTATTATCGTTTGCTACTACAGTTTTAGAAGAAAAACAGTTTTAAAAAAATGATTCTACTATAAAAATGATTTATGTTAATTACAAAAGGTTTTAAATAAATCGATATCTTCTCAAATGAGTCATTTAACAGCTTTTTATGATGCTGCTCCAATATCTCGCTAGCTGTGGGAAAAGACAAAGAGCATGCAGAATTACCATAGTTCAAGCAAAGTTCACCAAATACGGTTTTCGGACAAGGCGCTTGAGATAATGTACCTGCTGATTCGATCTGACTTTTTTTTAAGATTTATGGCCCATTCTATTTCTAAATGTTAAAAGTGATCATCTCTCACTAGTTTGAAAGCTACGGCTGCAATCCAAAAAATATTAAAATTAAAACTTAGACACCATAAATATTTTTATAATTTACATAATAATCCTTTAATTTATCATTGTCTGATCAAAAGTTAAGTGTATCTAGTATAAACTAGTGCATCATCTTGTATTATAGTATATAATCTTTCGTAATTAACAAAAATAATTTTATGAATAGAATCATTTTTTTACGAACACTTTATTTTCATTTTAAGAAATTGATGAATGGCACCATATTCATACGTTGTAACAACATTGTGCCTGAAAGGATGTACACTATTATAATGTTAACTATGATGAAATTTGTCTTCCAGTGGTAGCTGAAAATCTAGTAAGAGACGATCACGTCTTAAGAAATGCAAAATACCCGTAACTCCTAAAACTAGAGTCAGATAAGAAAAAAATTATTATTGGAACCATCCTTTCCAAACCTGTTCAATATCCCTATATATGTCTTTTGAAAAGAACCTACTCTTCTCGAATCGCAATAATATGTTTATGCTCTCATAACTATAACTTGAACTGTCGATATAGGGATGAGGTGGGGGATTATCTGACTCCCCTTTTGGTTTTCTATTCTGGGGAAGTTATAGGAGGGTACATCTTTTATTGAAGCTTCCTGGGAGATGTTTATTTTAGGTATTTCTGATAATATTTTTCTTCTCTCCCTCATTAGAGTGGGCATTATCTTGTTTTATTAAATCACTCAGCTTAAACTTAAGAAATTACGTTAGTAAAATGCTGATTTTGCCATTTATTAGAGGACAAATAAGGTCTATACCCTTACTTATGGATGAACTCCTCTTTTTGAGGGCGACTGCAGCTGGGTAGAAGAAGCGAGGGCCTCATTATTTTATGAAAATTGCTCGTGGGCATCAAATTCAGGTCGAAATTGGATTTGATATTATCAGTTCTTACTCTAAGAAAAGGGAAATCCCTCTTTTAGGAGGCAAACCCAATGTTCTTTTTTAAAGATTCTTATAAATGAACCAGTCCCTAGTAAAGCCAATAGTTATATAATTCATTTAAGGGCACCCTCATTTCATTCGAAAAAATACTACTGCAACAAGAATGAAGGAAAAGAATATAATAAGGTAGGTTCTCAGGATAGATATGTTTAAAAATAATATGGGCAGGAGAAGGGTGAGCTCTATATATAAAATAAGAATAATCAGAGTGATAACAAAAAATCGAATGGAAAAGGGGGTACGAGAGGAATTTAGAGGATCAAACCAGCATTCAAATGGGGAACCTTTTTCACGATCTAGAGTTTTCTTATTAAGAAGAACTCCTAGTGTCAGCATAATAAAAACAAGTATTAAAATTCTCAATCAAATTAAAATGTAGGATGTAGGTCTTTCCCTTGTAGGATCCCTTGATTAGAAGTCAAGTATAATGTTTATACTAGAAAGATTCTATTCTCTGCATCAGGAGATAGAAAGATAAAGAAATATCCACACAACGTCAACACAGTGTCAATACTAAGCTGCAGTTTCAAATCCGAAGTGATAATGTGGTGAAAAATAAAACGTAACATGACGTAAGATATAGATTGTACAAAAATAGCACCAATAAGCACATTTAAGCTAATAAAACCTGTTGCTTAAAAAGATGTCGATCCATAGATTCTATCTGCTATAGTAAAAGAAGCTTTCATATACTCTAATCCTTGGAGGGATGAGAAGTATAAGCCCAGTATTACAGAAATTAAGAGTCCCTAGAGACATTGATCAAAATTGTTCTCTATTAATGCATGGCAAACTCAAGTTACAGTAAATCCTGAAGCCAAAAGGCTACTTGCAATAAGTAGGGAGACCTGGAACGGACTAAATCTCTCTACTCCAGTTGTATGCCATAAAGCTCCAACTTCAATATTTGGTGAAAGGCTTCTATGAAAAAATGCTCAAAAGAAAGAGACAAAAAAGAAGAAATTTTTGGAAATGATGAAAAGAATATTCCCTATCGTAAACCAAAACCAACGTTTGTTGAGTGTATCCCTTGAAATGTAGCCTCTCGTGAAACATCTCGTCGCCATTGATACGAGACAAATATAATTGTGATCCATCCCATTGAGAATGGTACGCTATTAAAAGAGAGAAATCATTTGACTAGTCCTGAAGTTATTACAAAGGCTCCCATGCCCGTAACTAATGGCCAATGACGAATTCAGATCAAATACTGAAAAGAGATTTACTATCATTTACAATTCAAATAAATAGTCTGGTTGGAGAATTCCTTAGAAGAAGAAGCCCAATATGGTTGATAAAGGAAGAAAACTATAATAATGAGAGCTCATAGATAAATTATAGAAACAAGGAAGATTAGAACTCAAGGGAGCGTTATTATTTGAGGAATAATCCTTGTTTCTTAAAGTTAAAGTTAAAACCACCAGTTTCTTAAAGTTGATAACTTTATAATTATTATTAAACTAAGTTTCTATTCCATAGGGGGTATTTACCATAAGAGAGCTTAAGAGGCTACCACTTGACCTTCAGCCACCCAATGAGATCTGTAACTCAAGTCACCTTAGAAAGTCTCTATCTCCAGCAGCTTCAATTACAATAGGTATAAAACTATATCCAGGGCCACAAATTTCAAAACATTGACCATAAAACACTCCAGTCATATTCACTAGAAGTCTAAGTTGATTAAGTCGACCTGGGACTTCAACAATCTTTATACCTAGAGATGGCACGGCTCATGTCAGGCTCTTACACAGCCAATGACCAATTGTCATTAACATTATTATTGTTTCGTAGGTTGTTGTTTACAGGGCAGGTTCCTCTAGTAAGTTTAGAAACCATCAAATTCTTTAGGTTTCAATAGTACTAACTAGATTAATTAAGAACGGACTAATAGGGCATCTAATTCTAATTAGACTAAGCAGATTTCACTCTTGTTAGTGATATTTTTGTGCTAGAACTCCTCTATTCATCTAAAATACTTGCTCTAGCACCTTGTAAGACCGCGAATACTGGCACAAGATGATCCCCCTTTCCCATTCTTAATACCTAACAAATAGATAATAATACAAATTACTGCACCTCCAATCTGAAACGATATCTTGAATATGAATCGTAGAAAAAGTGAATAGAATAAACACTTTTAGTGCTGAATCTAAAGATGAAGGGCCATCGATGCTAGCTAACATTATTATGAGAATAAAGGTAAATGATATAAAAACAAAATAATACCTGCTGATTTGCTTACCAAGTCAAGGATATCTGACAATCAGACTAATGATTAAAATGTAGAGGGATCATTATAAAAAATTACTGAAAGCAGCTGGCCCAGCAAATCTCTTAGATTAAATTATTTTTTATTAAAATAACTTCGAAAGACTTCGACTTCGAAGAAACGACTTCGTGAGGAAGCAGAATTAAAGAAAAGAATATCATTGCGGTAGACAGGTTATCAGTTTGCACTGACGAAATCCTATTTGTCGATGCTTCCTCGCAAACACAGTTTCTATTTGTTGTCTTCCACAAGGAAGGCTTCGTAATGGTCCCATTTCTTTTGTGCATCTTGACGTTATTACTGCTATTAGAATATGCATCTTTTTTGTTGTTATTTGATTATAATTGAACATTTTAAAAGTAAACATTTGGAAAATTCACAACACTCTTGCTATTGCTTTCCTATTTGCAAATCCTTGGGAGGTTCTTTGAGATTAATGCTGGTTAGTTGCAGCTAGACTAGTAGCAGGAGCATCGCTACTGCCGTCATTAAGATTCTAGGAATAGCAAGTACAAAGTATAAGATAAGCTGTAAGAATACGAAATAATAAAGTGTTACTTAGTCGCGCCAACCCAACAGCTAGTTGGTGGGGCACTTCGTGCCCCCCCCCAAGCCCCCCCCCCACGCGCGTAAGTCGTTACGCGCCATATTAGTTACGCGCCATTGTAGTTGTGTCCCTGTGTCCCATCTGTGAATATAGATAGATTTATATATGTGTTTCAAACTACGTAAAAATTGCGAATATACAACATTCTTGGCTTTCCCATTGTCTGTGCATATACAAAGCCGTATATACTAATAATGACGTCATATGCAAACGCTCTTTTTACAAACAAACAAACATGCATACACACAACTCGTTTTTATATAGATAGATACAATACAAATTAACTGCGTAAAACTTGCGAATATTGTATTAAAATTGTCACTGCATATAAATAGATTGTCAGGTTTTCCGACCCTCGAACATGCAACGTACAATTGTCCATGGGAAAAACAATCAGTATTAAGATCTATACCACATTTTTCTAATGATTCACCTTGAGCTTTGTTAATGGTGATTGCAAATGCTAATCGAATTGGGAATTGCATTATTTTAAATTGAAAAGGCACATCCGTTGGAATCATGGGAATGCAAGGAATAAGAACAGCCTCACCCTCAAAAGGCCCTGTCAAGATTGTGGCCTCTATTAGGTTTTCCATTGTTTTTTTTACGGCAAGTCACGTGCCATTGCAAACCTTTGGTGGGTTGAAATTTCTTAAAAGTATTATTGTTACGCCTATTTTTAGTTGTAGCACGTGTGGTGGAAACCCTGAAAGATCCACAGAATTTAAAAATTCAGATGGATAATTAACCGCTTCATTTGGTTCCAAAACTGTGTCGACTGACTTGTAAAGGACTGCCTGGTCTCGAATCTTGGTCAAAACAATATTGTTGATTTCGTGTACGTCTATATTTTTGGGTGCGAGAATCGCTCTTTCACTTAGCCATTTATTATTTTTATTATTTTTTAGAATATTCGGAAATACTTTTTCAATCAATTCATTTTTGGACGTCACTAAATTACAGAAATCAGCAGGTAGTTGTATTTCGATGGTGGAACCGTTACGCTTCTTTATTATTGCTGTTTTACCGCCATCTTCAGTAGATCTTCTTCTATATTGTGGGTAACCATCATTGCCAGTAATTGTGTTGGATACTAAAAGTCGAGGATATTGCTTTGTGCACCTTCCTTTGGCCATGCATGGTGAATTTTCGTTCAGTGCACCGCAAGGTCCATGTATCATATTTTTTACAATAATATCATGTAACCCCTTATCGACATTTTCATCAGGTATTTCAGCGGAAATCACATCATCAGTTTCGTTCGAAGTAATTTTCTTATGTAGCCAGATTAGTATATGTGCGTGTGGCAAACCTCGTTTTTGCCATTCCACTGAGTACATCCAGCATCGCACTGACCCAAACACTTCAAGCTTTACTATGTCGTTTATCAGTGATTTCAACTTTTACCGGAAGACACGGGCCGTAATGTCATGTCTATGAACCGCCGATTGTCCTTGAAGTAGAAGCTACAGTATCTCGTCCCAAGATTTATTACATGTAAATGTAATAAATAAATCTGGACGACCATAGAGACGAACATACGCAATAGCATCTTGAGCATATTCATGCATATGACGGGGACTGCCAGCATATGACGAAGGTAAAATTGTTAATCTTCCAACATTTTTGGTATTACCGTCATTTATAACTGCATCTCGCAAATGAATGTATTGTTCAGAGCGGAGCTTGGTCTGATTCAGGCGGATATATAGCAAACGTTCTGATTCAATTTTAGCATACATATCAACGACGAATTGGTGAAACAATTCACGGCATTTTAAAATATAATTTTCTTTATCCTGCCGAATCATTAGTCTATAAGAATAATAATGCATTGCACTGCATTTCTTATTCATTTCTTTGTTAGTGGCTGGATTCATCAATTTAATATTAAAGTGATAGAGACGGCAATAGCATTCAGGCTTAAACAAAATTAATCGAATTACGTACATTGTCATTACGTAAGACTCACGTGAGCGTCACCACTACTTAGCACCCGTGTCTGGGCCCTCCTCAGTTACAAACGCGGGTTCTCCAGGGGTCGTGGCCTCTAACATATCATGCAAGATTGCGTCATTCTCAGTTACAACCAGGACATTCCCAACTTGACTAGCGGGCCCTTTATATTATTGATTATTTTAGTTCCTATTCACCTATAAAATTTTAAATCTTAAAGGAATTATTATCTGTTTGTTAGGTCTTGAGAACAAAAAATAGGGGGATCATCTTGTGCCAGCATCCGCGGTCATACAAGGCCCTAGAGCAAAAATTTTAGATGAATAGAGGAGGTCTAGCACAAAAATATCACCAACAAGAGTGAAATCTGCATTTATCTCCTATTTTTTGGGTAGAGCACTTTTTAGATGGTCAGACCACTAGAATTAAATTCCCTATTAGTCCAGTCTTAATTAACCTGGTTAGTACTATTGAAACCTAAAGAATTTGGCGGTTTCTAAACTTACTAGAGGAACCTACCTCGTATTCGACAACCCAGGAAATAATGTTAATGTTAATGAAAATTGGTCATTGGTCATTTGATCATGTAAGAACCTGACATGAGGCGTGCAATCTCTAGGTATAGAGATGGTTGAAGGCCCAGGTTGACTTAATCAATCTAAACTTCTAGTGAATATGCCTGGAGTGTTTTATGGTGAATGTTCTAAAATTTTTGGCCCTGAACATAGTTTTATACTTATTGTAATTGAAGCTGCTGGAGAAAGAGACTTTCTAAAGTGACTTGAGTTACAGATCTCATTAGGTGGCTGAAGGTCAAGCAGTAGCCTCTTAAGCTCTCTTATGGTAATTAACCTCTGTGGAATAGAGACTTAGTTTAATAATAAACATAAAGTTGTCAACTGTAAGAAACCGGTGGCAGTCTCTCATTCCTCAAATAATACCGCTCCCTTGAGTTCTAATCTTCCTTGTCTCTATAATTCTTCTATGAACTCTCATGACAATAATTTTCTTTCTTTATCAACCACATTTAGTTGTTTCTTCTAAGGGCTTCTCCAACCAGACTATTTATTTGAATTGAAAATGATAGCAAATATCTTTTCAGTATTTGATCCGACTTCCACTTTTTTATGTAACTGATTAAAAATATTAACTCTGATCTTATTTATGATCTTGTCTTTTTATACTGATCCCCTCGCGGTCTAAAATTTTAGCTAAAAGGATTCTGATAGGGCAAAATCAGGAGATGTCTCTCCTTATTGGGCCGGCTAGATTCGGTGCTATTATCCTAGTTATTGCACTTTTTTATTTGTTTTGTTTAATAATATTATTGGGTTATATCCCTATATTTCTACTGCTACCAGATATTTTACGGTTACTTTAAGACTTGCAGTTCCTCTCTTGTATTATGTATGCTTAGGTCGAGGAAATTCTAAATACTTTAGCTCATCTTTTACCACTAGGAGCTAAAGCACCTCTTATACCTTCCATAGTCGTAATTGAAATCATTAGAAATATGATTCGACTATTACACTCTTTGTGCGACTTGCAGCTTATATGATTGCCGGCCATCTCCTCTTAGCTCTTCTAGGGATTTAAGGTACCCTAGAAAGTATTTATATTACTGCGGTTATAATATTTTAACAAGTTGTTTTATTAATGTTAGAATTTTCAGTGGCTATTATTCAGTCTTACGTTTTTATAACTTTAATGACTGTCTTCGCAATAGAATAATGAATCAATTAAATCACCCCTATATTTTGGTTAACGTTAGACATTGGTCATTAGCTACGGGAATGGGGGCCTTTGTAATAACTTCAGGACTAGTCAAATGATTTCACTCTTTTAATTGCGTACCATTCTCAATAGGATTGATTACTATCATATTTGTCTCGTATCAATGGTGACGAGATGTTTCACGAAAGGCTAGTTTTGAAGGGATACACTCAACAAACGTTGGATTTGGTTTACGATGGGGAATGTTTCTTTTTATCATTTCCAAAGCTTTCTAAATTTTTGTCTCTTTCTTTTGAGCATTTTTTCATAGAAGTTTGTCACCAAATATTGAAGTTTGAGCCTTATGGCCTCCAACTGGAGTAGAGTGGTTTAGTCCGTTACAGGTCCCCCTTCTTAATTCAAGTATCCTTCTGGCTTCAGTATTTACTGTAATTTGAGCTCGACATGCATTACTAGAGAATAATTTCGATCAATGTCTCCAGGGACTCTTAATTACTGTAATACTGGGCTTATACTTCTCATTCCACCAAGGATTAGAGTATATGAAATCTTCTTTTACTATAGCAGATAGAATCTATGGATCTACATTCTTTTTAGTGACAGGTTTTAATAGCTTGTATGTGCTTATTGGTACTATTTTTTTTAACAATCTATATCTTACGTCATGGTAAGTTTTATTTTTCACCACAACATCACTTTGGATTTGAAACTGCAACTTGGTATTCACACTTTGTTGACATTGTGTGGATAGCTCTCTATCTTTCATCTCCTGAAGAGGAACATAGACTCTTTCTAGTATTAAATAAAAAAAACAAGTTTTTTCAACTGAAAGTAAGGAGTGACATCAAAACTTAAAACGCACAGAAATTACTTCGTATATGAAAGAGGCTGCTTCCTCATCAACGCCCCGCTCTTTACGCTAAAGTTTGACTCTTTCTCTCAATTCTTCTTTCTAAAACAGTAAAAAACTTTAGCGTAAAGAGCGAAGCGTTGATGAGGAAGCAGCCTCTTTCATATACGAAGTAATTTCTGTGCGTTTTAAGTTTTGATGTCACTCCTTACTTTCAGTTGAAAAAACTTGTTTTTTTTATTTAATTTCTGAACGTTTTTGAATCAATGCATGTTTTGATTTTGGCTCTCCGCAGAGGAATGATCAAAACGAAATTTGCATATTTTTTTTTTGGCTCAATGGCTTTCTCATAATTTTGATCGAATGATTTTGAGAAAAAAAGAGCGGGGGACGAAGCCTAGTTGCCCCCCGATTTTTTGGTTAATTAAAAAGGCAACTAGAACTTTTAATTTTTTACGAATCGTTTTATTGGTAAAAGATTTACGTAACTTATAAATTAGCTTACGTAAAGAACTTTTGTATTCTCATGTTTTTATTACATATATGAGGGGATTCGCCCCATCGTCAGTACCTCGCTCTTTACACGAAAGCTTAAATTTTATCCCAATTCATTAAGAATGACCCCCTGAATCACAAAAGCCGTAGAATAAGTAGTTGAAATTACCGAAAATACTTTAGCGTAAAGAGCGAGGTATTAGAAGGAGGTGAGCCCCTCATATGGGTAATAATTTCTGTTTGTTTTAAGTTTTATTGCTGTTCCTTACTTCCAGCTGAAAAAGCTTTTTCACTTTTATTTTTTAATTGTTTTTTTTTTTAATAATGCTAGTAAATCCTGCTCTCCCTTCATGGAAATTTTCTTCTCCCATTACAAATTCTCGAAGGAAAGTTCCCCCAGCATATCCCCCTCTTCTCAACCCCTCCCCCAAACCAAAAAAATCCTCCTGAAAACGCCTGTATACTTCCCAATAACCATTACTATATGTAAGCACAGGTCAAAGTTTGTAACTTGTTGCCCCTCCCACGGGGACTGTGGGGGAGTAAGTCGTCCCCAAAGACATAGTTATAAGGTTTTTTGACTCCGCTGAATAAAATGGCTATCTCAGAATTTTGATCCGTTGACTTTGGGAAAATAATTAGCGTGGGAGGGGGCCTAGGTGCCCTCCAATTTTTTTGGTCACTTAAAAAGGGCACTAGAACTTTTCATTTCCGTTAGAATGAGCCCTCTTGCAACATTCTAGGACAACTGGGTCGATACGATCACCCCTGGGGAAAAGAAAAAAAAAACAAAAAAACAAAAAAACAAAAAAACAAATAAACACGCATCCGTGATCTGCCTTCTGGCAAAAAATGCAAAATTCCACATTTTTGTAGATAGGAGCTCGAAACTTCTACAGTAGGGTTCTCTGATACGCTGAATCAGATGGTGTGATTTTCGTTAAGATTCTATGACTTTTAGGGGGCGTTTCCCCCTATTTTCTAAAATAACGCAAATTTTCTCAGGCTCGTAACTTTTGATGGGTAAGACTAAACTTGATGAAACTTATATATTTAAAACCAGCATTAAAATGCGATTCTTTTGATGTAGCTATTGGTATCAAAATTCCATTTTTTAGAGTTTTGGTTACTATTGAGCCGGGTCGCTCCTTACTACAGTTCGTTACCACGAACTGTTTGATAGATATATACTTGACTTCCAATCAAAGGGATCCTATTAGGGAAAGAAAATTATTTTAATTTCATTAAGAATTTTAATAATTGTTTTTATTATGCTGACCCTAGGAGTTCTTCTTAATAATAAATATCTCTAGATCGTGAAAATGGTGTCCCTATTTGAATGCGGGTTTGATCCTTTAAATTGCTCTCTCGCCCCCTTTTCCATTTGATTTTTTGCTATCAGTCTAATTTTTCTTATTTTTGATATGGAGCTCACCCATCTCCTGCCCATAGTATTTTAAACATTTCCCACCTGAGAACCTACCTAATTATCGTCTTTTCTTTCATTCTTGTTGCAGTAGTATTTTACGAATGAAATCAGGGTGCCCTTAGATGAATTATATAACTATTGCCTTTACTAGGGACTGGTTCATTTAGAAGAATATTTTAAAAAGAACATTGGGTTTGCATCCTAAAAGAGGGATATCCCTTTTCTTAGAGTCAGAATTGATGATATCAAATCTAATTTCGACCTGAATTTTGGCCTCTTGGCCCTCATTCGTTAGCAGAAGTTAATAAATAGCGCTTCATTGTTAATGAAGAGAATACCCCCTACTAAGGAAGAGAAAGAAGGATGGGAGCAGCTAACTCTTCAACCGGGTAGTTAAGTTCTACTCAATGCCTGTTTATGTAGTATATTAAATAAAATGCATTTTCAACGCGTAGATAGACAGATGTCTCTTAAATATTTCCATGAATCAGCCATCCCAATATCTTCAGTTTTGTGCTTTTGTTAAGCTATGGAAATTATAAAAATAGTTTAAATAACAGAGAGCCTAAGATAAGCACCTTGTACGGGGAGGACATTAAAAACGAAAATAAAGATGATGCCTATGAGCTATTTTCATAAATTAATGAGACCCCGCTTCTTCTACCCAACCACAGTCACCCTCGTAAAAGAGCAGTTTACCCATAGGTAAGGGTTAGAACCTGTCTATCCTGTAATAAATAGCAAAATCAGCATTTTACTTACGTAACTTCTTAAGTTTAAGCTGAATGATTTGAAAAAATAAGGTATTGCAACCCCCACTCTAATGAGGGAGAGAAGAAAAATCTTATCAGTAATACCTTAAATAATTCTTACATCTCCCAGGAAGTATTGGGGTATACATGTATAGGGGTATTGAACTGGTTTGGAAAGGATGGTTCCAATAGTAATTTTTTTTTTTGATCTGACTCTAGTTTTAGGAGTTACGGGTATTTTGCATTTCTTAAGACGCGATTTTCTCTTACTAGATTTCCAGCTACCGCTGGAAGCCGAATTTCATCACAGTTAACATTATAATATTGTACATTCTTTTAGGCACAATTTTGTTACAATCTACGAGTATGGTGCCATTCATCAATTTTTTTAAATGAAAATAAAGTTTTAGTAAAAAAAAAATGATTGTATTCTTAAAATTATTTTTGTTAATTATGAGAGGTTATACTATAATACAAGATGATGCACTAGTTTATACTAGACACACTGAACTTTTGACCAGACAATGATAAATTAAAGGATTATTATGTAAATTGTAAAAATATTTATGGTGTCTAAGTTATAATTTTAATATTTTCTGGGTTAGAGCAGTAGCTTGCAAACTTATGAGAGATGATCACTTCCAACACTTAGAAATGGAATGAGCCATAAATCTTAAAACAGTGTCAGATCGAATCAGGAGGTACACTATCTCAAGAGCCTTGTCCGAAAACCCTATTTGGGGAACTTTGCTTGACCTACAGTGTTCTGCATTAATGGTATCTTTTTTATATTGGAGCATCATAGAGAGCTATTTAATGGCTCATTTGAGAAGATATCGATATATTTAAAAACTTCTTGTAATTAACACAAATTATTATTAAAGTAGAATCATTTTTTTTTAAACTGTGTTTCTTCCAAAACTATAGTAGCAAACAATAATAGCCTAATCTTGTATAGGATGATGAAAAAGTTATTTTATCCTGCAATGTTTTAACTGTTAGTTTTTGATTATTTTTAAATGTCAAACTTTCTGTAAAAATTTTCAATTGTCTGAGTAATAATTCCAAGCAGAAGAATACCGGAAAATTTCAAAGTAAGTTTTTTTCTTTTGTTATGGTTTTACTACTCCGCTTAATAATAGTTGATGCATTTGATTTTAATTTAAAAAAGCCTAAAATGACATGTTTTAACAAAATTTTGAATGCTATTTCAATCATTCTTGGCTCTAGGAAAATAAGAAAGGGTAATAAATGGTTGAAGAAATTTTGAACAAAATTCTTTACCTGCCCGAACCTGAAATATACCTACGAAGATGCATTCACAAAAATGATGCGACAAACTTAGATGATATGAAATTAGCAGGAGTTTCTGCAATGTGTCCGATTGATGCCAAAACAATGGTTGAAATTCTTTTTCAAGGATTAAAATCCAATAATTACAAAACGTTTGCCATAACATTTAAAGTTTTTCTTTTTCTACTACAATATTCAACTGAGAAACGGTACCACAGTGTCTTGAACTCCTATCCTTCAAATTCGGAAGAGTGCATTATAGCCACTGCGCTGAGGTAACTTAACCGTATATGGAAGGAACAGCCAATTGATCAAACCGATTGAACAAGCCCAGGTTGTCTCGATTAAAAGTAGTGGAACGCTTTAAAATTTTGTCTGTCATGCTGCTACAAGCCAAGCTGAAAAGCCCCAAAGAAGAAGTCGAATACCTGACAAGCCCGATCTAAGCTGAAACTTTTGGAAAAAAATGAAACATATTTGAAGAATCTCCCATTTCAGTATCAAACTGAAGGGTACCAAAATTTCTGTCAAAATGAACTATGAACAAACCCCCTTCAACTCAAGTTAGGTTACAAATCAATCATCATGGATAGTTAGGTAAAACAAGGTTAGCAAAAGCTGAATAAGGGAAAAATGAATAAGAATTTACCTGAACAGGAGTTGACTTGCATTGGGTGGAATCAAATGCAGGATAACTTGGAGAGGGCTAACCATAAGGGGGTTTGAGATAAATGGATGGTGTGTAAAGGAAAATCATAGCTGTGATGAATAGATTTTACTGTAGCATATATTTCAGAAGACAAAAATGGAAATTTAGCTGTATCTCTCAGTATCATTTCTTTGGTTAATGAAAAAAAAAGTCTAAATTGCCGCTTATTAAAGGACCTTCATTAATAACAGAAGTTAATAAATAATGCTATTAAATTTACGAACATCCCAATTTGAACATCCAGATTGCCATACACAAAAAAAAAACACAAACCTATGATTTTAAACTTTAACACAAAACCTAATTAAAATGATTTTAAAAGATGATTTGGATATGAAAAATATAGATGCTGCAGGTATTTTCAAATATACTACTAAGACAACTAAGTGCGTAGCTATTAGAAGTGAGTACCTTGTGAATTCTGTGACAAAGTATCCACTTCGAATCCCCGTCCCGACCATTTTTTTGAAACTTCTAAAAAGACGCTGGTGTTATCAATTTTCTTTGAGACGCAGATACCTGTTACTTTATAGGGGATTGATTTCTAAGACATATAGGTGGTTGCTATGATAATTACTTGAAAAACCTGCAAGAGCCAGGAAAAATCCTTCAGGGTCATCCTAAGAAGGAAACCTTCAAGACACCGTGTCCCTAGCAAGCAATTCCAGCAGGGCCCCAAGCGAGCTACTCTACTTAAGCCCTAACAATTAATCCCATCGAGGTCCTAGTATGCAATTCCAATGTGGTTCCTAGCAGGCACTTTCAACAGGTCCCTAGTGAGGAATTACACCAGGGGTCCTAGTGAGCAGTTCCACGGGTGTTAAGTAATGTTGACGCTAATGTGAGTTTTACGTAATAATTATGCACGTGTAGGATGTTGCATAATACTTTAATTTTGACTGAAGAATATCGGTTTTCTTTCAAGGTTGTTTTTTCTTCGATGCTTTTGTTCTTCTTTGAGCCATTTATTTGTCAGGTAACCTTCAAAATCCAAAGACTGCTGTCCGCCTTAGCAATGAAATAGATTTTTTCCCAATTGAACTGTGCACTAGACAGCTGGAACAAGATAGCCTTTCTGATATTATGATTTGGAGAATACTTTATGTGTTATAACCTTTCCGTGCACGGAGAAATCCGTGTCCCACTTTCTAGAATAATTAAATGGATCGTATGTTGCAAATCCTTTCCGTATGAGAGCGCGCACGCCCCCCCCAATACTATTGATTTTTGATTTATTAACCACACCTGTTTTTGTGGCTTAATTAATTTTCTGACGTGAAATAGACCAGTTAAGGTAGCTATTAAATCAGTGAGATGTTACATAGCATTAGTTTTAGATATTTCATTCCGTAGATTATTGCGTATTGAAGATTCATTCTAGAGCAAGAAAACTAAATAATAAGCACTATAAGATCAAAGATTAGCAAAAAACATGAAATAAAGAAAGGCGGGGGACCCTAATCAACCAATTTCAGAGATGAAGGGTCGTTATTAGAGGTAAATGTAAGTCATAGTAAGAGATATGTCTGAGAGGTCTTATTGAAAATGCCTTATTTCTATTGCTATATTAAGCGCACTTGCCTGTCACATTGTATCAATTTAAATTTTGGTTTTAGCAAAATCTCATTTTGAATGAGCAGTGAGTATTACACATTATGCAACAGAATCTTCATTACTCACAATAGTAATATTAACAAAAAATATCAACTTAATAATACAATTTTTCGCTAGTAAATGAAACACGCAAACGAAGTAAGAAAGAGATACTTTTTTTGCATTTGGACATTTCTAAGAGTTTTTAATAAAAATGCCACGTGTTTTTTCTGTTGAATCTTTATCCAACTAATTAATCAATTTCTAAATGTCTTTCCTCGGAAAACTTAGGCTTTATTTAAGCTTTAATGTACTAAAAACTTGTTTTTACCCTTTTGATTTGGGTAGGACACTGTACTTCCGTATGTCTATATTATTATGTCTCCAGTGGGAAAATTTAGTCTTAAATTTCTTCCACAAAAAGCTGAGGCCGTACTTAAGAAGGTAAACTATGAAAATGCATGGAACAAGATATTACGATCAAGCTATGGCCATGCTTAACCTTAAAGTTATTAAAATATAGATGGGTGGTTTTCGAGGGGAACAATCTTTATCCAGTAATTTAATTTGATCATAAATTTTCTTTGTTTTGTATTCAAAATAGAAATAGAACAAATTTTGAATAACAGGTCAAAGTTTTCATGATTACTTCCAACACTTAGAAATAGAATGGGCCATGAATCTTAAAAAAAAGTCTGATCGAATCAAGAGGTACATTATCTCTAGCGCCTTGTCCGAAAACCCTATTTGGGGAACTTTGCTTGAACTACGGTGTTCTGCATGAACGGCATCTCTATGTCTTTCCCACAGCAAGCGAGATATTGGAACATCATAGAAAGATGTTTAATGACTCATTTGAGAAGATATTGATTTATTTAAAATCTTTTTACCTAGTAGTAATACCTTTTTACTACTCTACTTAAGGAAAGTTTTATGCATTGGTTTTTATTTTGTCATACCTGGAACATACCTGTAAACCTGGAACAAAATTCTTGACCGGCAAAAACCTCAAATGTTATTGCGAAATTGCATTTACAATAAAGAGAGTACTAATCTTGCTGACATGAACGCATCCCGTTACCGCAGAGTGTCTTGAACTCCTATCCTTCAAATTCAGAAGAGTGCATCATAGCCACTGCGCTGCGGTAACGTATGAGTTATATGGAAGGAACAGCCAATTGATTAAACCGATTGAACAAGCCCAGTTTGTCTTGATTAAAAGTAGAAGAACGCTTTAAAGTGATGTCTGTCCTGCCACTAAAAGCCTAGCTAAAAAGCCCCAAAGAAGAAGTCGAATACCTGACAAGACCGATCTAAGCTTAAGCCTGTGGAAAAAATAAAACATATTTGAAGAAAATCCAATTTCAGTATCAAACTGAAGGGTACCCAAATTTCTGTCAAAATGAACTATGAACAAACTCCCTTCAACTCAAGTTAGGTTCTATCAGCCAATTTCAACGGGGTCCTAGTGAGCAATTTCATCGGGGGTCCTAGCATCCAATTTCACCGGGACACTAGCATTCAATTCCACCGTTGGTCCCTAACATCCAGTCCCAGCAAGGCCCAAGCATCCATTTCAAGCCGGGCCCTTGTATCAAATTTCACTGCGGCCCAAGTAACCAAGTCCAACGGAGGGCACGCTACTCAATTGGGGAAGTCTCGATTGTAACTGAGGAGGATACAAACATGGGTGTTAAGTAATGGTGACACTCATGTGAGTTTTAGGTAATAATTGTGCACGCGTAGGATGTTGCATAATATTTTAATATTTTATTCTTAAGAATATCGTTTTTCTTTCAAGGCATTTTTTTTTTCGATGTGTTTGTTCTTCTTTGAGTCATTTTTTCTCAGGTATCCTTCACAATCCAAAGACTGCTGTCTGCTTTAGGATTTGAAATAGATTTTTCCCAATTGAACTGTGAACTAGACAGCTAAAACAAGATAGCCTTTCTAATATTGTGATTTGGAGAATACTTTATGCGTGATAACCTTTCTCTGCACGGAGAAATCCGTGTCCCACTTTCTAGAATAATTAAATGGATCGTATGTTTCAAATCCTTTCCATATGAGAGCGCTCAAGCCCCCCAATACTATTGATTTTTGATTTATTAACCACACCTGTTTTTGTGGCATAATTAATTTTCTGACGTGAAATAGTCCAGTAAAGTTAGCTATTGAATCAGTGAGATGTTACATAGCATTGATTTTAGATATTTCATTGTGTAGATGATTGCGTATTGAAGATTCATTCTAGTGCAAGAAATCTAAATAATAAGCACATTTTTTGTACATACATATACATTAATAAAAAATATTTGAAAATCACGAAATCACAGAAAAAGCAATTAAAATTCAACAAATGGAAAAACAAACGAAAAAAAGCTGACATAGGATAAAGTATAAGCACAAAACAGGAAATAAAGAAAAGAGGGGGACCCTAAGCAACCAATTTTAGAGATGGAGGGTCGTTATTAGAGGTAAAAGTAAGTAATAGTAAGAGATATGTCTGAGAGGTCTTTTTGAAAATGCCTTATTTCTAAGGCATTTTCTAATGCTGCACAAGGTATTAACTTATTGCTAATGCTGCACAAGGTATTTAATAACTCCAGGCATGATTTCAATAATAGCACACTCGATTTTTGTAATGCTTGATAATATTTTTATAGTACCCGACACAAATTTGATAGCATCATTCTTGATTTGATAGAACCGGATAGGATTGCTATAATATCTCACAAGACTTGAAAATGCAAGATTCTTAGTATTTAAAAATGATTTAGTAATATCATGTGAAAATTTGATAAGGAATATGTAAGGTTTTTGATAGTATTTGACATGGCTTTGATAATCTCGATAGTCTCATACATGAGTTTGGTAATACTTGGAAAGATTTTCATAACCTTGGTAATGACATAAACGATTTCCTCGCACTTTGTTAAATTTGGTAATAGCAAACACGATTTAAATAGCATCATGTCAGATTTGATGATATCAGGCACGTTTTGATATTACCAGAAAAGTATTCGGTTAATATCATGTAGATTTTTCAAAATAGAGTTCATGATTTTGTTAATAACTTGCAAGATTTTGATAATACTATGTAAAGTTTTGATAATATCATATAGAATTCACATTATACCATGTGTCATTTTGATTATATAGCTCAAGATATTTTATAATTTCAGGCCTGATTTTGGTAATATCACACAAAATTAAGGTAATACTTGATAATATTTTGGTACTACTAGATAAGATTTTGCTAGTATCATTCTATATTTTGATAATAGTTTGTAAGACTTAGGTAATATGGGAAAAGAATGTCATAATATCTTACAAGACTCACAACAAAAAATGCAAGACAAGGTTTTGTATTATTTAAACATGATTTGGTGATATCATGCAAGACGTCGCTAATGTCAGGTAAGGTCTCGATAATATTTGAAAATATTTTTATAATCTTGATAATAGCAGACATTATTTTAGTAGCTCTATAATCAGTTTTGTCAATATGTAACATGATTTTGATAGCACCATACTAGATTTTGGTAATGGCAGACACGTTATGATTTTAGCTGTAAGTATTTTGTTAATGTCATTTAAGATTTTAATAATACCATGCAATATTTTTTTAATAACTAGCAAGTTTCTGATAATATCCTGTAAGGTTTTGACATGTCCATAGAGAATTTCAATTATATAACTCGAGATTTTAATATTGTATCGCAAGATGGTTGATAATGTTGGAGAGGATATTTATAGTTCCACATATCATTTGGGTAATACTTGGCAATATTTTGACAATCTTGATAATCTGATAACGTGAATGGCTTTCAGTTTTAATTCTGTGTTTGCACAGTTCGAGTGGTTCAGTAGCTAAATCAGTCAAATTCATGAAAGACAACATCATAGGAAGCTTTGTTTTTGATGTTCTTTTTACTCGCTATTTAGAATTGATTCATTTTGAATGGCTTTTAGGTTGAACTGAAATACAGTGGTTGTAAACTTTGGATGACTCCTTGACAAAATCAGTTAAGTCCATCAAATAAGAGATCTAAAGCCGAGCTGGCCAGCCAAGACGAAAAACAAAGAAATTAATATAAAGATGACAAACGGGTCTTTGGCCAAAAATCTTTGGTTTGTGAAAGTTCCCCGAGAAAAAAATAGCTAAAAGAAGAAAAATAGTATTCAAGAAAAAACACCTTGAAAGAAAAATCAAATTCTAAATAAAAAATATTTTAAAGTATTATGCAACATCCCAGGCGTCCATTGTCATTACGTAAGACTCACGTGAGCGTCGCCACTACTTAGCAACCGTGTCTCTGCCCTCCTCAGTTACAAACGGGGGTTCTCCAGGGGCCGTGGCTTCTAATATGTCATGCAAGATTCCGTCATTCTCAGTTACAACCGGGACATTCCCAACTTGACTAGCGGGCCCTTTATATTATTGATTATTTTAGTTCCTATTCACCAATCAAATTTTTAAATCCTAAAGGAATTATTATCTATTTGTTAGGTCTTGAGAACAAAAATAGGGGGATCATCTTGTGCCAGCATCCGCGGTCATACAAGACCCTAGAGCAAAATTTTTAGATGAATAGAGGAGGTCTAGCACAAAAATATCACCAACAAGAGTGAAATCTGCATTTATCTCCTATTTTTTGGGTAGAGCACTTTTTAGATGGTCAGACCACTAGAATTAAATACCCTATTAGTCTAGTCTTAATTAACCTGGTTAGTACTATTGAAACCTAGAGAATTTGGCGGTTTCTAAACTTGCTTGAGGAACCTACCTCGTATTCGACAACCCACGAAATAATGTTAATGTTAATGAAAATTGGTCATTGGTCATTTGATCATGTAAGAACGTGACAGGAGGCGTGCAATCTCTAGGTATGGAGATGGTTGAAGGCCCAGGTTGACTTAATCAATCGAAACTTCTAGTGAATATGCCTGGAGTGTTTTATGGTGAATGTTCTAAAATTTTTGGCCCTGAAACATAGTTTTATACTTATTTTAATTGAAGCTGCTGGAGAAAGAGACTTTCTAAAGTAACTTGAGTTACAGATCTCATTAGGTGGCTGAAGGTAAGCAGTAGCCTCTTAAGCTCTCTTATGGTAATTACTCCCTGTGGAATAGAGACTTAGTTTAATAGTAAACATAAAGTTGTCAACTGTAAGAAACCGGTGGCAGTCTGTCATTCCTCAAATAATACCGCTCCCTTGAGTTCTAATCTTCCTTGTCTCTATAATTCTTCTATGAGCTCATGACTATAATTTTCTGCCTTTATCAACCAAATTTAGTTGTTTCTTCTAAGGGATTCTCCAGTCAGACTATTTATTTGAATTGAAAATGATAGCAAATATCTTTTCAGTATTTGATCCGACTTCCACTTTTTTATGTAACTGATTAAGAATATTAACTCTGATTTTATTTATGATCATATATTTTTTCAATGATCCCCTCGTGGCCCCATATTTTAGCTAAAAGTATTCTGATAGGGCAAAATCAGGAGATGTCTCTCCTTATAGGGCCGGCTAGATTCAGTGCTATTATCCTAGTTATTGCACTTTTTTATTTGTTTTGTTTAATAATATTATTGGGTTGTTTCCCTATATTTCTACTGCTACCAGATATTTTACGGTCACTTTAAGACTTGCAGTTCCTCTCTTTTATTGTGTATGCTTAGATCGAGGAAACTTTAAATGCTTTAGCTCATCTTGTACCATTAGGAGGTTAAGCACCTCTTATACCTTCCATAGTCATAATTGAAATCATTAGAAATATGATTCGACCTATTACACTCTCTGTTCGACTTGCAGCTAGTATGATTGCCGGCCATCTCCTCTTAGCTCTTCTAGGGATTTAAGGTACCCTAGAAAGTATTTATATTACTGCGGTTATAATATTTTAACAAGTTGTCTTATTAATGTTAAAATTTTCAGTGGCTATTATTCAGTCTTACGTTTTTATAACTTTAATGACTGTCTTCGCAATAGAATAATGAATCAATTAAATCACCCCTATCTTTTGGTTAACGTTAGCTACGGTCATTATTGGTCATTAGCTACGGGCATGGGGGCCTTTGTAATAACTTCAGGACTAGTCAAATGATTTCACTCTTTTAATAGCGTACCATTCTCAATAGGATTGATTACTATCATATTTTTCTCGTATCAATGGTGACAAGATGTTTCACGAAAGGCTAGTTTTCAAGGGATACACTCAACAAACGTTGGATTTGGTTTACGATGGGGAATGTTTCTTTTTATCATTTCCAAAGCTTTTTAAATTTTTGTCTCTTTCTTTTGAGTATTTTTTCATAGAAGTTTGCCACCGAATATTGAAGTTGGAGCTTTACGGCCTCCAACTTGAGTAGAGGGATTTAGTCCGTTACAGGTCCCCCTACTTAATGCAAGTATCCTTCTGGCTTCAGGATTTTCTGTAACTTGAGCTCGCCATGCATTAATAGAGAAAAATTTCGATCAATGTCTCCAGGGACTCATAATTACTTTAATACTGGGCTTATACTTGTCATTCCACCAAGGATTAGAGTCTATGAAAGCTTCTTTTACTATAGCAGATAGAATCTATGGATCTACATTCTTTTTAGCGACATGTTTTAATGGCTTGTATGTGCATATTGGTATTATTTTTTTTAAGGTCTCGATAATAAAATTATTTTAATTTGATTAAGAATTTTAATACTTGTTGTTATTATGCTGACCCTAGGAGTTCTTCTTAATAAAAAATATCTCTAGATCGTGAAAAGGGTGTCCCCATTTGAATGCGGGTTTGATCCTTTAAATTGCTCTCTTCCCCCCTTTTCCATTTGATTTTATGTTATCACTCCAATTTTTCTTATTTTTGATATAGAGCACACCCATCTCCTGCCCATAGTATTTTAAACATATCCTACCTGAGAACCTACCTAATTATCTTTTTTTCTTTCATTCTTGTTGCAGTAGTATTTTACGAATGAAATGAGGGTGCTCTTAGATGAATTATATAACTATTGCCTCTAATAGGGACTGGTTCATTTATAAGAATATTTTAAAAAGAACATTTGGTTTGCATCCTAAAAGAGGGATGTCCCTTTTCTTAGAGTAAGAATTGATAATATCAAATCCAATTTCGACATGAATTTAGGCCTCTTGGCCCTCATTCTTTAGCAGAAGCTAATAAATAGCGCTTCATTGTTGATGAAGAGAAAGGGATACCCCCTGCTAAGAAAGAGAAAAAAGGATTGGAGCAGCTAACTTTTCAACCGGGTAGTTAAGTTCTACTCAATGCCTGTTTATGTAGTATTTTAAACAAAATGCATTTTCAACGCATAGATAGACATATGTCTCTTAAATATTTCCGTGAATCAGCCATCCCAACATCTTCAGTTTTGTGCTCTTGTTAAGCTATGGAAACTATATAAATAGTGTAAGTAACAGAGAGCCTAAGATAAGCACCTTGTACGGGGAGGACATTAAATACGAAATTAAGGATGATGCCTATGAGCTATTTTCATAAATTAATGAGACCCCACTGCTTCTACCCAACCGCAGTCACCCTCGTAAAAGAGGAGTTTACCCATAGGTAAGGGATAGAACTTGTCTGTCCTTTAATAAATGGCAAAATCAGCATTTTACTTACGTAATTTCTTAAGTTTAAGCTGAGTGATTTGATAAAATAAGGTATTGCAACCCCCACTCTAATGAGGGAGAGAAGAAAAATCTTATCAGAAATACCTAAATAAGTCTTACATCTCCCAGGAAGCATCAAAAAAAGATATAACCTCCTATAACATCCCCAGAATTGAAAACAAAAAGGGAAGTCAGATAATCCCCCTCCTCATCCCTGTATTGACACTTTAAGTTATAGATATAAGATTATTAACATATTATTGCGATTCTAGAGGAGTAGGATCTTTTCAGGAGACATATATAGGGGTATTGAACCGATTTGGAAAGGATGGTTGCAATAATAATTTTTTTTTATCTGACTCTAGTTTTAGGAGTTACGGGTATTTTGCATTTCTTAAGACGCGATTTTCTCTTACTAGATTTTTAGCTACCGCTGGAAGCCGAATTCCATCATAGTTAACATTATAATATTTTACATTCTTTTAGGCACAATTTTGTTACAATCTACGAATATGATGCCATTAATCAATTTTTTTTTAATGAAAATAAAGTTTTCGTAAAAAAAAAATGATTCTATTCTTAAAATTATTTTTGTTAATTATGAAAGGTTATGCTATAATACAAGATGATGCACTAGTTTATACTAGACACACTGAACTTTTGACCAGACTATGATAAATTAGAGGATTATTATGTAAATTGTAAAAATATTTATGGTGTCTAAGTTATAATTTAATATTTTCTGGGTTAGAGCAGTAGCTTGCAAACTAGTGAGAGATGATTACTTCCAACACTTAGAAATGGAATGAGCCATAAATCTTAAAACAGTGTCAGATTGAATCAGGAGGTACACTATCTCAAGAGCCTTGTCCGAAAACCCTATTTGGGGAACTTTGCTTGACCTACAGTGTTCTGCATTAATGGTATTTTTTTTCCCCACAGCTTGCGAGATATTGGAGCATCATAGAGAGCTATTTAATGGCTCATTTGAGAAGATATCAATATATATAAACACTTCTTGTAATTAACACAAATTATGATTATAGTAGAATCATTTTTTTGAACTGTGCTGCCACTAAAAGACTAGCTAAAACCTAATTAAAATGATTTGCCAGCAATTGATCTGAAAATGTTTGACCAGAGTCATCGTTTTGCAATCGGACACGCATATTTGTAGTTAATTTTAATGTTTTTACGTGTGCCCATAAATTAGAATTTTTCAGGCAAGCATTCATTTCGTCTGCAGGAGTTGATCTAGGTATTATAGGTAATGTTTGCCTGAAATCTCCCGCAAGCAATATTAATGTGCTGCCAAAGGGTTTCGACTTCCCTCGCAAATCTTTCAAGCATTGATCCAGAGCCTCGAGCGATTTTTTGTGTGCCATTGTGCACTCATCCCAAATAATAAGTTTGCATTGCTGCAATACTTTACCCATCCCAGATGATTTGGAAATATTACACGTGGGAGTTTCTCTACAATGCAAGTTCAGAGGCAATTTCAAAGCGGAATGAGCAGTTCTTCCACCAGGCAGCAATGTTGCGGCTATTCCGGACGACGCAATTGCCAACGCTATATCATTTTTAATCGAATTGATGCCAGAATCAGTTTTATCACAAACGTTTTACCAGTACCTCCTGGCGCATCCAAAAAGAAAATTTCTCCAACGTTGTTATCGACACATGCATTATCGTATCATAAATGTCTTTTTGTTCCCACGTTAACTTGGAAATGTTATTTTGTACATACGACAATAGATCACTCGTACTGTAACTTTGTTCACGATCCAATTCTACACATGTCGAAACAGCAGCGATACGGTTAGGTGAAGGCATTCAGAAATCCCGAAGGGGTTTGTTTGCCATACGTACGCACAAATCTTCTATAACAACTAAAGTGTAGTTATAAATTTCTGATGTAAAATCAAAAGTCATATCTGACGTCTCTAACTGTTTTCGATGGAGTATATCTTCGGACATTTTTGACTTATATTTTTCCCATAACTCTGTAGGAGCTGATGGAGAGCAAGTTGTTAAAATGATGCCAAACAATGCACGAATTTGACTTGGGGTTGACGTTTCACACGCGTTATTGATGCAGTTATCCCAGTGTTGGTCATTCTCCAATAAATTCAGAGCTTGGCATGCACTACGGTAACCATTTACAGTCCTCAAATACTCAAAGGATGTCGGACCGGGTACATTCAACAAAAGCAGGCGTAGAAAGAAGCATTCATGTTGATTGGGGTGAACGGTGTAGAGTCTTCCTATCGTGGTATCTTTGAAGATGGTAGGTTGGCCGTCGACTGACTTACCCTGTTTTCGACGTTCAAATACTTTATTTTTAGTATTCCACTTGTAATACGAAGGCACTTCAGTATACAGCAGTTTTTTTGCAAAAGAATCATTTTTGCAAAGCGAAAAAAAAGCTGTTAATGTTGTATCCGGTGGATTCAGGACTCTTTGTTGCACGTTGGTTTCCGTAAAATAAACACGTTGACCATTCTGTAAATGTACCGCTAAGTGAACAACAGCTGGACTACGTTCATGTATCGGAAATGAAGGAATTCGCCAAACAGCTTCTTTACTGCTTATGTATCTTCCAGCCTGATATTGTACGATTTCATCGAAATCTTTGATTTCGGGCTGCAAGCCAAAAACTGCCATGTCACTGCCTTTGTTGACGTATTTACATATGTATTTGATTGCCCAACAGCTAGTATATATATATATATATATATATATATATATATATATATATATATATATATATATACATATATATATATATATATATATATATATATATATATATATATATATATATATATATATATATATATATATATATATATGTGTGTGTGTGTGTGTTTTTTACTACGTAAAACTTGCGAATATACAACATTCTTTGCTGTCCCATTGTCTGTGCATATAAATAGATTGTCAGGTTTACCGACTCTTGAACATGCAACATATAATGGTCCATGGGAAAACAATCCGTATTGGATCGTCATGGGGAAACAACCTCATGATTCTAATGATTGCCCTTGACCGTTGTTGATGGTGATTGCTAATCGACCATTCCCTGTGTCGCCTTCGTCATTTATATATCCCCCTGTGCCCCCCGGCGTCCCATTTGTAGTTTTGTCCCTTTGTCCCGGTCGTCATTTATATTCCCTATGTCCCGGTCGTCATTTGTGTCCCGGTGTCCCAGTCTGTGATTTCTCTTTGAGTGTCCCGGGCGTCATTTATATTCCTTGTGTCCCGGTGTCCCGGTCGTCATTTATATCCCCCTGTGCCCCCCGGCGTCCCCGTTGTAGTTGTGTCCCTGTGTCCCGTTCGTCATTTATATTCCCTGTGTCCCGGTCGTCATTTGTATCCCGGTGTCCCGGTCTGTATATACATTCGTTTTTTAGTTTTGTTTTTCTCCTTTATTTTTTCCTTTTTTCTATTTTTTCTTTTTTTTTAGTTTATTTAGATTTTTAGATTTTTTAGTTTTATTTATTAGTTTTTAGTTTTTTTTTTATTTTTAGTTTTTTTGTAGTTTTTAGCTTTTTTAGTTTTTTTAGTTTTTTTTTACTTATGTCCTGGTCGTCATTTATACTCCCTGTGTCCCGGTCGTCATTTGTGTCCCGGTGCTTTGTCGATTGCTAATCGAACATTCCTTTTGTCCCTGTCGCTTTCTCTTTGAGTGTCGTCATTTATATTCCCTATGTGCCGGTGTCCTGGTCGTCATTTGTGTCCCGATGTCCCGGTCTGTAATTTCGTCAGTTGAAAACATGACGTCAGTGGACACACAAACATGACGTCACCCGACAAACAGACCCACACACACACAGACAACTTATTTTTATATATATAGATTGTTCCGAGTTTTCATCCGTCACGATGTCTAAGATTGAAAAGGATAAAGTTCAACTGGATGCAAAGTCAATTTATGTTTTTAACGACGTAAAACTTGTGAATATACTACATTCTTCGCTGCCCCATTGTCTGTGCCCTTGAGCTTTGTTGATGGTGATTGCTAATCGAACATTGCCTGTGTCCCCGTCGTCATTTATATATTCCCCCTGTGCCCCCGGCGTCACATGTAATTTCTCTTTGAGTTTCCCGGTCGTCATTTATATTCCCTGTGTCCCGGTCGTCATTTGTGTCCCGGTGTAGTTTCATCTTATAATGACGTCATATGCAAAGCCTTATATACTTATAATGACGTCAAATGCAAACCCACAAACAAACAAACATGCATATATACAACTTTTTTTATGTATATATATATAGATACAGTTTCTTCTTTAGTTTTTTTTTTTAGTTTTTTCTTTTTTTAGTTTCTTCTCTTTATTGATTTGTTTTCTCCAATTTGTCAAAGTTCATTCAAACATTGACACTTGGAAAAATCTTTA